>NC_135885.1:89579763-89856246 GCF_964194155.1 Cetorhinus maximus
GGTCGTTCCCCAGGACATCCCAGAACTCCCTGAAGAACTCCATGGTCAACCCGTCCAGTCCCGGGGATTCGCCCCTGGAGAGACTGCCAAGGGCGCTGGTCAGCTCCCCCAGACTTATAGGGGAGTCAAGCTTTCCGGCGCCCTCCGGGCTGACCTGTGGCAGGTCCTCCCACAAAACTCTGCAAGCATCCTCGCTGGATGGATTCGGAGAGAACAGGGCAGTGTAATAGTTTCGGGCAATGGCCCTGATGCCCTCTGGATCCGAGACAAGGGATCCGTCGTCGGCCAGCAGCATAAGGAGCTGCTGACGGACCCCGTGCCTTTTTTCCAGCGAGTAGAAGAAGGGGAGCCACGGTCCAGGTCCTTGAGGAACCGGATCCGCGACCTCACTTACCCAACGCGCCCATCCTCTCTTCGTACACCGACCGCAGGGCTGGGTCCGCATCGGGCTGACGGAGACGTGTCTCCAGGTCTAGCACCTCCCTCTCCAACTCTTCGACCCTGGATTTCCGCCTCTTTGTCGACCCCTTCGCGTACTCCTGACAGAAAACTCGAACGTGAGTCTTGCCCACGTCCCACCAAAGCCTCAAGGAGGGGAAGCCTCCCCGCTTCCTTCTCCAGCCGGCCCAGAACCGATGAAACGAGTCCAGGAACCACTCGTCCTCCAGCAACAGGTTGTTAAAGTGCCAGTGCGCGGACCCCATCCGAGCGCAAAACGTAGTGAGCTCTGCCCACACCAGACGGTGGTCCGTGCACGGCACCTGCTGCACAGAAGCCGTCGGAACGCAGGACACATACGCCTTCGAAATGTAAAGGTGGTCGATTCTGGACGCTCCGAATCCAGGTGACACAAAGGTGAAAACGCTGGAATCAGGATGGAGATTTCGCCAGACGTCCACCAAGTCGAAGGACCTGACCAGGTCCCGTAACTTACTCACACCTAGCGTGTGGTGCTGGGCACTGTGACGGTCCCGGGCCTCGAGGGTGCAATTAAAATCCCCCCCGAGGACGATGCACTCGCCCGGGTCAATGGAGCTCAGATGAGTGGACACTTGCTCAAAGAATCTCGCTTGCTGCTGCGCACCCAGGGGAGCGTACACATTCACAAAGTGTACACATTTACAAAGTGTACACATTCACAAAGTGTACACATTTACAAAGTGTACTCATTTACAAAGTGTACACATTCACAAAGTGTACACATTTACAAAGTGTACTCATTTACAAAGTGTACACATTCACAAAGTGTACACATTCACAAAGTGTACACATTCACAAAGTGTACACATTCACAAAGTGTACACATTCACAAAGTGTACACATTTACAAAGTGTACACATTCACAAAGTGAAGAGCCGCGCCCCCCAGGCGCACAGTCAGGTGCAGCAACCGGCCTGGCACTGGCTCCTTGACCCCCAAGATCTCCGGCTGAAAATGCGGGGCCAACAAGATAGCCACCCTGCCAGAATTGGAGGCCAGGTGACTCATGTAGACCCCCCCTCGCCACTCCAGGAGCCACGTAGCTTCGTCTCCCGGAACAGTATGGGTTTCCTACAGGAAGCACACGGCATACTTCCCGTCCCTGAGGACCGAGAAGTTCTGGAACCTGCGCTGTGCGTCGCTGCTGCCGTGGATGTTGAGGCTGGCTATAGTTGTCTTCATTGTCATAAGTACGTGCAACCATCACCTTATTTAAAAAGAGAGGACTTTCAATCCTTCCTCTCCTTCAGGAGCCCAGCGAGAAACGTTTGGACCCTCCGCCGAGCATTCCTGTCCAACTCGGGAGCCTCGAGAGCCTCGCGAGTGGACCAGAACACCAGCGGAAAAGAATGCCACCGGTCCAAGGCCAACTGGACTCTGTTTCGGCGACCGCGATGACTCGCTAAAAAGTCCCGGAGTTCCCGTGGGGGGATGAGGGGAGAGTCAGTGGAGGGCACCAGGGGATCCATCACCTCGCTTGAGAACGAGTCGACGACATCCCCAGCGCTCACCACCGAAACTCCGTCCTCCTCCGGGTCGTCGCCTCCAGCTTCCAACCCCTCCCCCGTATTGAGTACGGGGGCTGGTCCGGAGCTGCCAGTCGGCTCCACCTCCACCTCGATCCCACCCCCAGGACCAAGGCCAGAGGGATCCTCTCTGGTCTCCTCTAATGGTTTCGGGTGGGAGGGTGGCGGCACTTCGGATGCTCGCTCTCCTCCCGGCACCGGGTCATCCGGGGAGCTCAGGAGTAGCCCCTGACCTAAAACTAGGACGCCCAGTGCTAAGTTTTGGGAGGGAGCGGGAAGGCCTTCCTCGCCGCCACCACCCAATGACCCAGTAAATTTTTAAATTTGGACAAGATACAGTCACCCGACGGGCCAGAGGATACCTCGGGGGTATTTAGTGGGTCTAAGTTGGGCACCCCCACAAGGGAGGTGCCCTCAGTGACCCCCGAGGGGCCCTGCTCAGGGGACTGCAGCAGGTCAATGGGGGGAATAATGGGTGTAGGGGTGGGTGTTTGGGTTTCTCCCAGAGGGCAGGTCGAGGTCTTACTAGGTGGAGACGCCACCACCTCTTCATCAGGGGAGGGGACACACCCAACCTCTTCAGATCGGGCGTCGCCCTCCCCCTCCTCTTCCTTCTCCGAGGGGTGACGTCTCTTCCGGGGTAGGCTGGGGGCTAGGGAGACCTCCATCTGCAAGGCCTCCTCCACCATGTCCAGCCTTCCCGGACTCCCCACCCTCTGGGGTTTGGGATGTTCTACCAGCTCGGGGGCACGAGTTTCGCCCACGCCAACCCCGGGAACCCGCGCAGGGACGACACTGGGCCCAGCACATGGCGCCTCAGCGCCCATGGACCCGGGAGCACGCGCGAAGACGACGCAGGGGCTGGATGTTAATATTTCCCCTGAGCCGGTGTCTGCAGGGGTTTGGGGATCCTGGGTGGTTTGGAGAGTTTGGGGAGTCTCAGGGATCGCCCCCAGGTTGCAGGTTTTCCTCCGCGCTTTCTTATGGCGCGGGGGCTCTCCCCCCACCTCACCGGCAGCCGAGATGGCAGTGGCTGCTGGCGATGCCTCCCCTTGCGGGGAGGGAGATGGAGTAGTGGCGGGGGGAGGAGGGGCGGTGCCAGCTGCGGCCGCCTGATTGGAGCTGGCGGCCTTGGAGGCGGGGCAGTTCTTCCTGACATGCCCCGCCTCCTTACAAGCATGGCACTGCAGGCCCTCCGCGGTCCAGAAAACCCGGTAGGCGGTCCCCTCATAGTTTATCGAAAAGGCCCCCTCCAGGCGCTCCTCCCGGGCCAAGCGGACGAATACTTGGCGCCGGAAGGAGTACACGTGGCGGAGGGCCGCGTCCTTGAGGCCGAGCGGGATCGGCGCTACCCCTGACCTGACCTCCCCCAGTTTACAGAGGTGGGGGACGAGGACTTCACTCGGTAGGAAGGGCGGGACGTTAGAAATTAAAATCCTCTGGGCGGTGGCCTCAAGAGGGTCCACCGCCAGAAAGGTCCCACCCACAGTGAGCCCCTGTTGCAGGGTGAGGTGTACTGCCCGCTCGGACCTCAGGAAAAAGATGGCCTTTCCATACATCTTCGAGGCTGCGACTATGGCCGAGGGGCCGACGACCCCAGCCATAGCCTTGACGCGGGCCTCGGTAGTCATGTCGGGGTGAGCGTAGCTCTTCACCCCTAGGGCCCTCGTGAGGATGCGGAATGGTGACAGGGCTGCGGGAGCAGCAGGAGCCGCAGAAGCAGCCACCCCCGCATAAGTCTTTTTCGAAGGCCCTGCCACCGGTGGAAATACCGCCTCCACATTTGCATCCGAGGGCCCGGCCACAGGCGATGATAAACTGGCCTTTGGGCCTGAGCCACACCCACCCCGAGAAGGATTGGCCATGATTTTTTTTAATATATATATATATATATAATTATTTTTAAATAAAGTTCCTCCCTGGGGAGGGGAGAGGGGGAGAAAGGTGGAAATATCCTCCCCCTTTTATGTATATATGTAGGAGAGGAGGGAGAGGGGTAGAGGACAGGGAGGCACAGGAGGCAAAGGGGAAAGTCCAGGTGGGTGTCTCTGGTGGAAAGATGGACGTTGGGTGGGGGCTTGATGATCTTCCGGTAGGGGGAGGTGATGTCTTCACCAGTCAACACTGGCCACTGGGAAAAGGCTGGGTGGGGGAGGGGTGTCAGCAAGATGGTTTTAACACACACACACACACCCCTTTTTCTTCCCCAAGTCCTCTGGCAGTCTTCTGGCCTCCCCCTACAAAGCTTAGTCTTTAGCAGCCCCCACCTTAACAAAATAGGAACTCCAGACACCCACCTAGGATGTTATAAGTCCCAGTCTTGGCTTCCTGGCCTTCCTGTCCTGTAGCAGCAGTTGTTCTTCCTCTCCCTCTCTCTCCCTCAGCCTCTTCAGCATCAGGAGCACTGGAGCAGCACACAGCAGGAGACAGCAACAGCAGCACTCGGGAGCAGCAATACTCAGGAGCAGGAGCAGCACACAGCAATACCCAGGAGCAGCACTCAGCAACACTCAGGAGCAGGAGCAAAGCAGCAACACCCAGGAGCATCAGCAGCAACACCCAGGAGCAGGAGCAACACCCAGGAGCAGGAGCAACACCCAGGAGCAGTAGCAGCAACAACCTTCTCTCCTCAGTGTCAGGAACCAACTGAGCAACAACGATCCCAACGAGGTCGCTATGAAGATGTAACTCTTTCGAGTTATCAACAGATCGCATGTAACTCTTTCGAGTACATTCACAGTTCCTGGTTTCCGGGAGTGGGACATGAACCCACAACCTTCTGATTCAAAGGCGAGGGTGCTATGAACTGAGCCACAGCTGACACCTCTAGGCACAGGTGTTAATCACTTGTGCATACTGTTCACTATTTTCAATAAACCCCCAAGAATGTCTCCCTGTCTATGCCTCCTTGCCCTTGTTCAACCAGTTCAAGATTCTTGCTCCTTGTGTGGACGTGAGCGGGAACTGTAGGGAGGATGAGCAAACTGACCATATCATCGTGGTACAGGGAGCCATTCAAGTGGGGGAAGAAAAGAGAAATGTAGTTGTAATCGGGGATAGTATAGTTAGGGGAATGGATACTGTTCTCTGTAGCCAGGATCGAGAGTCCCGAAGGCTGTGTTGCCTATCTGGTACCAGGGTTAAGGATATCTCATCTGGGCTGCAGAGGAACTTGGAGTGGGAGGGGAAAGATCCAGTTGTCGTGGTCCACGTAGGTGCCAACGATATAGGTAGAACGAGGAAAGAGGTTCTGCTGAGGGAATACAAGCAGCTAGGGGCTAAATTAAAAAGCAGAACTAAAAATGTAATCATCTCCGGAATACTACCTGAGCCACAAGCTAATTGGCACAGGGCCAATAAGATTAAAGAGATAAATGCGTGGCCCAAAGATTGGTGTAGGAGAAATGGGCTCGAATTCATGGGATATTGGCACCAGTACTGGAGAAAGAGGGAGCTATTCCGTTTAGACGGGCTCCACTTGAATCCTGCTGGGACCAGTGTCCTGGTGAATTGCATAACTAGGATTGTAGATAGGGCTTTAAACTAAATAGTAAGGAGGAGGGTTCAGTTGTGTGGAAATATAAAAAATCAAAGTTTAAGGAGAGGCTAAGAGTGCAGGTTAGTGACGAGGCTGATTGTTACCAAAAAGTGAAAGGAAGGGACAGCGTGTGTGAACTCCATATTGCATCAAAGAATCATATAAGAGTAGGGAAAATTGACAATAGGGCAATCTTAAAGGCATTGTATCTGAATGTGTGTAACATTCGGAATAAAACTAATGAGTTAACAGTGCAAATAGAGATAAATTGGTATGATTTGGTGGCGATTACTGAGACGTGGTTACAAGGAGAACAGGTTTGGGATTTGAATATCCCAGGGTACTCAGTGTTTCGGAAGGATAGGCAGGAAGGAAAAGGAGGTGGTGTAGCTTTGTTAGTAAAAGAAGAGATCAGTGCTAAAGTGAGGAATGATGTAGGCACTGGAGAGCAAGACATATAGTCAGTCTGGATAGAAATAAGAAATAAAAATGGAAAGAAGTCCCTGGTGGGATTAATCTATAGGTCCCCTAACAGTAGTTCAGCAGTAGTGCGCAGTATAAACCAGGAAATACTGGGAGAATGTAAGAAAGGCATGGCAATAATCATGGGTGATTTTAATATGCATATAGACCGGACTAATCAAATTGGCAAGGGTAGCCTTGAGGGAGAGTTCATAGAGTGTATTAGAGATTGTTTCTTGGAGCAATATGTTGTAGAACCAACCAGGGAGCAGGCTATTCTGGATTTGGTTTTGTGTAATGAGATGGGATTAATTAATGATCTCAGAGTAAAGAATCCTCTAGGGAAGAGTGATCATAGCATGCTAGAATTTCAAGTTCAGTTTGAGAGCGAGAAACCTGAGTCCCACACTAGTATTATGGAGTTAAACAAAGGTAACTACATAGGCATGAGGGCAGAATTGGCCCTAGTGGACTGGGCAGGAAGACTACAAGGTAGGACAGTTGATGAACAGTGGCAGGTATTTAAGGAGATATTCAATTCCTCCCAAGTAAAATATATTCCAAAGAGGAAGAAAGATGGTAAGTGGGGAAAAAGCATCCATGGTTAAGCAAGGAAGTTAAAGATAACATAAAGGCAAAAGCTAAGGCATACCAAATTGCAAAGGTCAGTGGCAGGCTGGAAGATTGGGAAACTTTTAAAGATCAACAAAGGGTTACTAAAAAAATAATAAAAAGAGCAAAGGTAAATTATGAAAGAAAACAAGTGCAATGTAAAATGTAAAAGCTGATAGCAAAAGCTTCTACAAGTATGTAAAAGGAAAGAGAGTAGCTAAATTTAATGTTGGTCCCTTGGAGGATGAGACTGGGGAGTTAATAGTGGGGAATGCGGAAATGGCAGAGACGCTTAATCAATATTTTGCTTCAGTTTTCATGGTGGAGGACACTAGTACCACCCCAATAGTAACAGGTAGTATAGGGAGTATACAGAAGGAGGAACTTAGAACAATCACCATCACTAGAGAATAAGTACTGAGCAAACTATTGGGATTAAAGGGTAACATGTCCCCAGACCTGATGGCCTATATCCCAGGGCCTTAAAGGAAGTGGCAGCGGAGATAGTGGATGCATTGGCTATAATATTCAAAAATTCCCTGGATTCTGGAAAGTTTCCAGTGGATTGGAAAAATGCTAATATAACGCCCTTATTCAAAAAGGGGGGGAGGCAGAAAGTAGGAAACTATAGACCAGTTAGTTTAATGTCTGTCGTTGGGAATTTGTTGGAATCCATTGTTAAAAAAGTAGTAATGGGGCATTTGGAAAGTCAAAGTGCAATCCATCAGAGTCAGCATGGTTTTATGAAGAGTAAATCATGTTTGACTAATTTGCTAGAATTCTTTAAAGATGTGACAAGCAAAGTGCAAAATGGGATCCTGTCCTGTAGATGTAGTATATCTGGACTTCCAGAAGGCCTTTGATAAGGTGCCGCACAAAAGATTGATACAGAAGATAAGATCACATGGAGTTAGGGGTAATATATTAACTTGGATAGAGGATTGGCTAACCAACAAAAAGCAGAGAGTCGGGATAAATGGTTCTTTTTCTGGATAGCAAGCTGTAACTAGTGGGGTGCCACAGGGTTCGGTCCTTGGGCCCCAACTATTTACAATCTATATTAATGACTTGGATTCAGGGATAGAAGGCACTATAGCTAAATTTGCAGATGACACCAAAATAGGTGGGAAAGTAAGTTGCAATGAAGAAATAAGAAATTTACAATGGATATGGACAGGTTAGGTGAATGGGCCAAAATTTGGCAGATGGAGTTTAATGTGGATAAGTGTGAGGTTATCCATTTTGGTCAGAAGAATAAAAAGGTGACTTATTATTTAAATGGAGAGAAACTTCAGAAAGCTTCAGTGCAGAGGGATCTGGGTGTCCTTGTGCATGATTCGCTGAAAGCTAGTATGCAGGTAGAGGAGGTAAAAAGGAAGGCAAATGGAATTTTGGCACTTATTGCTAAAGGAATAGAGTATAAAAATAGGGAAGTGTTGTTGCAACTGTACATTGGTGAGACGGCACCTGGAGTACTGTGCACAGTTTTGGTCCCCTTACTTGAGGATGGATGTAGTTGCATTGGAAGCGGTTCAGAGGAGGTTCATTAGATTGATTCCAGAGATGCGGGGCTTGTCTTATGAGGAGAGAATGAGCAGTTTAGGCCTATACTTGCTAGAGTTTAGAAGGATGAGAGGAGATCTAATTGAGGTATATAAGATGCTAAAGGGGATAGACAAAGTAGATGTGGAGCAGATGTTTCCCCTTGTGAAGCATTCTAGAATGAGAGGCCATAGTTTTAGGCTAAGGGATGGTAGATTTAAATCAGAGATGAGGAGGAATTACTTTTCTCAAAGGGTCATGAATCTGTGGAATTCACTACCTCAGAGTGCAGTGGATGCCGGGACGCTGAATAAATTTAAGGAGGAGATAGACAGATTTTTAATTAATGTAATGGGTTGAAAGGTTATGGGGAGAGGGCGGGAAATTGGAGTTGAGGCTGAATTGAGATCAGCCATGATCGTATTGAATGACGGGGCAGGCTCGATGGGCTGAATTGCCTACTCCTGCTTCTCGTTCTTATGTTCTTATGTTCTGATGAGCAGTGTTTGTGTCACTCAGATGTGAAACCTTGGTTCCTGCACAAAATAAAGGCAGGTGTCTCAGTCCAGGGCCTCTTCCCTGTGCTTTGTGCAGCCTTCAGATCAAAGTGATGGTCCGGCCTCACACACACTGGAAACATTACTGATGCCTGCACCTTGACTGTGCTGGTCATTGCTGCCAGAGTGTCGTGGGCAGGCATCACAGAGTTCCGTCATTCTCTCTGTGTGCTCTCAACACCTTTAAGGTGGGGCTGGCCCCCATCTCTTCAGTATCTGTGACCAGTGATGCTGTGCTCCTGAAGGAGTTAGGTGCTGAAGTTGGACAAAGGATCTAGTGCTTTTAAAGTTTCATGGCTGCGTCTCTATGCTATAACCCTGACCACAATTTGCAAGCGAGCTGCCCTCGGCCAGACAGGAGTCAGATATTTACAGAGCCTATGTGGAGACCTATGGAGTGTCCTCACTGCATGTCATCATCATCCTCCTAATGAGCCGAGTGACTATTAGGGTCTCCACTGCGCCTCCATGACAGGAGCATTATCACAGAGGGTGTATGTACATTGCCATCAGCCAGACTGGAGTCAAACATTCACAGAAGCAATGTAAGGATCTTATGGTGCCTCCTCACTGAATGTTGTCATCATCCTCCACAAATCTAGCAGCTATGAGGGCCTGCCTTGTCTGGCCAGTGTGAGGACCTCATCCCCATCATCATCGCCATCAAGGACCTCATCACCATCAACGTCCTTCTCATCAGAGGAGACCTCCAGCTCCTGCATCTCCTTCTCAGCCAGCTCCTCCCCCCATCGCAGCGCCAGATTGTAAAGGAGCAGACGATGATGATACATGGGCACTCTCTATGGAATATAATGCAGGGCTCCACCAGACCGGTCCAGGCACTGGAACCTCAGTTTCAGTGTCCAGATGGTCTGCTCCACTAAGGTGCGAGTTGCAACATGAGCCTCATTGTACCTTCGCTCTGCTACAGTCTGAGGCCACCGCACGGGTGTCATCAGCCACATCCTCTGTGGGTAGCCCTTGTCACCAAGGAGCCATCCCTGCAGCGTCTGTGGACCCCGGAAGACATCAGGGGCCTGTGACCGACTGAGAATGTAGGAGTCACTCTTGCATCCTGGCTGTCCTAGTCCCAGGTGAAATGCACAGTGTGTGCCATGGAGAAGACGGCATCCGTGACCTCATGGATGCATTTGTGGGTGGCGGATTGTGAGATCCCACAGAGGTCACCTGTGGAGCCCTGAAAGGAGTCATTGGCATAGAAATTTAGTGCCGCAGTCACTTTCACGGCCACTGGAAGCAGATGTCCTCCATGTCCCCGTGGTGCCAAATCCTGCAGCAGGTGGCAGACATGACCAACCAGTTCCCTAGACATGCACAGTTTTCGGCGACACTGGTTCTCGGTCATCTGCAGGAACGAAAGGCGGCATCTATAGACCCTGGGTCTATCTAGGTGCCAACCAGTGACGGCCCTCTGTGGCTCTTCAGCGGTGTGTGCGAGAGCCACAGCCACCCCTTCTTCCAGAGGGTGCTGCTCCTCCCTTTGTGCAGCCACGAGCCTCAGTCACTCTCTCCTCTATCGTCTTCGCTTTCTGTATGCCATGAGGCAACAGCTAGGTCACCAGGCTCCATGATCCTGATGTACTCCTCCCGCAGGATGAAAGAGGGAGACACGTGGGTTAGCATGGGTGTTCCTAAAGCCTCTCTTGGTTAAGTGTGAAGGCCCCTTAACACATCCCGGAGATTGCTAACCGCCACTTTGATGGCCAGAGATCAGTGCACTGCATGATTGCCAAAAGCCCCACCCACCTCTGTCCCCCTCCACCTGACCGATTGGCAGCAGCTTTGCCCATTGGACTGCATGCTGTGCTCTCAGCTCAGGCACAGGCATTCTCCTAACACACACTGCAAGGCTGCACTGTTAGCTTGAACCATGGGGGAGACTGGCCCAAACTGGGATGATGACATTGCAAGGGGCTGTGAGCACCTCCACCAGTGACTGCTCCATGGCCAGCTTTAGCAAGGAGATTGTACAACGTGCCCAGTCGTCTAACTGTTCTTGCAGTCCGCTAAAATGATCATTTGCAATCTGTGCCTGAGGGGCGAAAAGCTCTGGAGCACTTGGTGGCTCTTTGATGCCTCTGCATTGCTTGAGCGGGCAGATAAGTTAGAGGCCCGACTCCACGCATATCAATAGGGCTGCGCCTGAACTGTCTCAGCTGCAGAGGAATGGTCACTTTATACAAGGTTTCGTAATGTGTGGCTGCTTCCCTCACCCACTAACCCCCCACCCCGCATGTGCTTGTGTGCTATCTTCAACCGCAGGGCAGCCCTTGACCCCCCTCCCCCAAGTTGCCTCAACCGCAGGGCAGCCCTTGCCCCCCAACCGTCCCCAACGCGTCTCAACCTTGAAGTCCAACATGCGACCCAGTCGAGCGCTCTGCAACGTTACCATGCACTCACCTCTGATTTCCCCTCAAAGTGCAGACCGCCAAGTGCACACCTTATATATGCTGTTGTGAAAGACATTAGCGTGCAATCACGACAATGTGGGCGAACAATCTAGCCGGGGGGACAATTCCAGCAGGCTGGGCTTATAATGATATGGAGTTGTATTACAATGAGCTTCCCGGTGCCCAATGGTGGGAAACATGGCCTGCCGTCGGTGGGCGGAGTGGACAATCATCAACTGGTTTCACAACGTCGTGAAACCGATTTTTGACCTTCTTGTCATATTATTCGCTCACGCCACCAAACACGCACAACGCCAGTCGGCACAGATGATTCCACCCTGTGTGACAACACATGCAGAGAATCCTACATGTCAATGCAAGATGTGTTTGAATGTGTCACATATTTTGAAATGTGGCCCTCCCAGACTTCTGGAAGAAAAACAGTGGGCAGAATTTTGCACTTCCGTTGGCGGCTTGAGTGGACAATATAGTGAGAAGGTCAAAACTCATTTTTCCCGCCACCACTCATTGGGAACCTAATTTCAATACCTTAGCATTTCATAAGCCCTGCTCACCGCAATCATCCCTCCATACTGATCATCCTTTTTTTTCATTCATTGGATGTGGGCGTTGTTGGCTACACCAGCATTTATTACCCATCCCTTAATGCCCTTGTTCAGAGGGCATTTAAGAGTCAACCACATTGCTGTGGATCTGGAGTCACATGTAGGCCAGACCAGGTAAGGACAGCAGATTTCCTTCCCTAATGGACATTAGTGAGCCAGATGGTTATGACAATCAGCAATGGTTTTGTGGTTATCATCAGACTTTTAATTCCAGATTTTTATTGAATTCAAATTCAAACCCAGGTCCCCAGACCATTACCCTGGGTATCTGGATTACCAGTCCAGTGACAACACCACTACGTCGCCACCTCCCCCTGAGCATCATGCTGGCATGTTTCACAACTCTACATAAGCAACGTGAACCTGGCGAGCTGCACTTTGATCGGGACTTCGAGGTTTGTTTGCCTACTTTGCTTTGGGCAGCACTCATGGTCATCAGCGCCAGGCTTCGCAGGCAGCACTACATCACTTTTAGGGGGTGCTCACAGGCATGTCTCTACCTACCAGACCAGCCATATGTAGGTAGCTTTTCAATGGCTACAGCGCTAGGGTTTGCTTGGGGAAGAGGGAGAAATGGCCTTAGGCAAGAGAAGAGGGTGCAGGGCGAGGGCTGTACTGGAGAAGGAGGGTAACCCAGGGTGTGTGTGGGGCCACATGTTCATCTGTGCAAGTGGCCTCATGATGGTGAGGGCTGAAGAGGCTGGAGATGTGAGGATGTGTATGAAAGAGTGAGTGGTGACGCTCCTTGAGCTGGCAGTGAATGAGATGCCAGTAACAGTGATGAACACTGCCACCATCTCCTAAACTGGAGTTTTGAGATTGCTGGACCTCCTGCAGCCAGAGCGGGGGTGGAGGACATCACAGCGAGCCTTGAAAAGGCATTCCAGTGATGGGTCACTGAACTCTTCTTGGCTTTCAGGGCCATGCCTTTACCGGAGCAGCCCTGGGCTGCAAGCATTGAGAACTGTGTGCGCGGCTGCAGTTTACATATGGCACCCGGAGTGAGGAAACAGTAATCTAATGGCACGGTGGGCGATTCAGAGGCTGCCCGCCAGCAAGATGGAGTGTTTCCTGTGATTGTATAATTAATGAGGTGGTAAGCAGATGATACGGTTCAAAAACCCACTACTGCAGCGGACGTACTACTGCTTTCCACACCTGCTAATGCACTTAGTGCAAACCTGGGCCAATTCCACCCATTATCAAATGATGGCTTGACAAACCACACACCCTGCTCCCATGGATAATGATCTCACCTAGTGTGGCCTAAACAATTGCAGAGAAGCATTACAATGTGCCTGTACAAGAGGTTTTATTGAACAGATAAAAAGGCACATTTGCTGCCTGGACAGATCTGAAGAGGCTCTGCAATGTGCTTCACCTCATGTGCTATGTATCATTTTAGCCCATTGTGTCTTTCACAACTTCAACACAAGGATGTGTACATGGGAATTCCTGAGGAGGTGACCTAGCTGCTTTGCACATAGAACTACATGGAAGAGATTATCATGAAAACTTTCACTCAGAGACCTCCTGCAAGGGGAATCTGGTCATCCCAGCACTGAAATTACAGTCTATTATAAACTATCTTTGATAACAGTTAAGCCTGTATGCTTAAAGCCAACTCCAACATCTGTATGAGTGGATTTGAGAGATGGAACAGCTCCTTGACACTGCAAGAGAAATGGTTTGTCTGGGATTGTTGCTTCACTGAGATGGAAGTCACTTCTGCCTCCAATATTTCATGGCAAGTATCACAGGCAGCCATTTCTCAACCTTGTCTCATCCAGGGAACTTCTCGTAGAAATAGCTGATCAGGTGATCAGCACATAAGGCAGTTGACTTCAGGGGAAGAATTAGTTCTGTTGCAGTTAATGGAACTGACTATCAGACACTGTGTATAATGGGGGCCAACCTGATACTGCCCATAGTGCCTGTTTTGTGCCACCACCAGAAACAAATCTCTACACTGAACATCACTATGTGTCATTGTAAGAAACATTCACACACAGCAGTAGAAAGAATGCAGCAGGAAGACAGTAGTGGGGGGAGGTGGTGGTGGCATAGTGGGGGGAGGTGGTGGTGGCATAGTGGTATTGTCACATTGTCCAGCCAACCCAGGGTTGTGCTCTAGAAACCTGATTTCAAATCCCACCACAGCAGTTAGTGAAATTTGAATTCAATAAAAATCTGGAATTTAAAGTCTGATGGTGAGCCATGCCAATTGTTGTAAAAATCCATCTGGTTCACTAATGTCATTTAGGGAAGCAAGTCTGCTGTCCTTACTGGTCTCAGCAATGTGGTTGACTTTTAATTGTCCTCTGAACAAGGGCAATAAAAAACAAACTACAGGATTCTGTAATAGGAGAATGATAATTTCTGGATTCCTGAGGATTCTAGGTTCTGGAAGCCTCAAATTGAAAACCAATAGCTTGAAGAGAAGGTTCAATGTGCTATAAAAATAGTTTTACATTCATTTATCCATCATCTGATGGCACCAAAAGTCAAATGATGCGTGACAGAAACTACAGAGTATCAGGAAGCAAATTGAATTCCATGTCATTTTATTTTGTTTCCAACACATGAGATGACAAATGATAATAGAGCTTTTCTATATTCTTACACTTCATTTACTCATGACAATGTATTTTGCCCGAGCTCAGAATCTGCATTCTTCATAAATATGCATAATGGGATCATTAATGCTCAAGTATTACCACATATACAGATGTACTGCAGCATAAATATGAATATAAATACATTAAATTTTGAAACATAAATATGAAAAATATAAATATTAAATCAAGAAAACAAAGCATGCAATAGCAATACAATGAATAATAAATACAAAGCAATAGAATTATATTAAATTCTTTCAAATAGTTCATCTGTTTGCAATAATTATAATAGGTCTTCAATACAGTGTTATTTGGAACCATATAAATAAGTTATTCTAAGAGGCATGTTATGTATAATCCATTTAATAGTGTTTATCAGTTAGTGGACCACCAATTTGATAGGGCGTGTAATTAACAGCCCACCCATGAGTTGGTTCTGCCAGTCTGAAGTACTCGCTTCTCCCTGATGTTGAACTGGAATTTAATTGGTCCACGGAAGAAGAAAATATTTCCTAAAAAACAGAATAGAAACTTAGCTCAGGGCCCACAAATGGCTTCAATCAATGCAAGAGAAAAAACAAAATACATTTATTATTGCTACATTTTAGAGGGACCATTCTGCAACCTTTACAAATTGCTGATAAGCTGATGTAATGAATTTCAAAGTCACAAAGTAAATTTGAATTAAGAAAATTGGCTGAAGACACCAATTGAAGAAATTAGTTCAGGAACAGAATAGAGTAAGGTTGCTCTAGGATTGGTCTTAGGAACAGTACTGTATCAAATTTGCATCACAACTTGGATTCAAAAACTCAGTGCAAAATGAATAAATTTGTAGACGATACCAAAACAGGAAGGGCAGTGAAATCAGCAGAGATGGCTAAGGAACTACAAATGAGTCTGACAAAATATCACAGTGAATAAACCAATAACAGACAAAGTTGAACAATGTAAATCGTAATCAACAAAGCCAACAGAATGCTGAACTATATTGTCCAAACAGCTGAGTACAAGCTAGACAAAGTCATAATCAAACTGATTCGACACTTTGAGCTTTTTTTCAGTTCTGATAACTGAAACACGGAGAAGACATTCAAACACTTAAGTTGGTGAAGAAGAGTCAAAAGACTAATATGTAGTATCTGGGGAATGAGGAAAACCAGATAAAATTGAGGCTTTAGCCTCAAAAGGAAGTAGCTAAGAAGTGATCATAAGGAGGGATGCCGGAGGGTAGGCAGTATAGATATGGAAAATTACTTCAAAATAATTTAGGAAACTAGGTGAAAAGGACAAACGCTCCAACAGGCAATCGGCAAATTTAGGGCTGATATCAAGAAGTTCTTACAGAGAATGATTCTTATCTGTAATGGGTTGAGGGCAAATAGGCAGAGACAGAAAGCCTGAAATTGTTTAAGAAAGAATTGGATACAGCATGATGGAGAGAAGTTGGGGGGGAAGAGTGGGACAGTGGAGAGCATTAGGACCTTTCTGGATGGATGAAAATAAATGGAATGAATGGTCATCCTCACTATCTTTCCATGTTCTTAGAAAGATGGCTTTGGATATCTGACCATTGTGTTGTCCTTTTTGCTCAACAATGAACTATGGCTAAAGTTAAATCAACCTGAATTGAATAGACAATGATTGTTTAAATGTATGAGCACCTTCCTCAGAGCATGGAGGAAAACCCTTCTAAATTGAAGCCACTTTATTCAAATTATTTGCCCTAACTATCTCCTTCCTTGTTCCCAAGTTTCTATCATAGAAGTGAAGTTACTGCCACCAGGTATTTCTGCAGGGCTGCTCCTGATACCCCACCAATAGATTGGTGGAAATCCCAGTGAAATGACATAAATATCATTACATCATTCCTCTCAGGTTGCCACTAATATCCACTCAAGTACTACTCCTACTGACAGGAGATGAGGAGCTGCTACGAAATTCTATCCTTATACTGAAACAAAAAACTAGGAATAAAATAAACAGGTCCACTTCAGAGTTCAGGGACAAACGTAAGACCAGTTCAGGCCAGCTGACCAAGCATGCACATACCTACACACTTCCAGGGGTCAATGAAGCTATTAGGAACAGGAACAATGATTAATTTTACTGCCCATGAACCAGAAGCATTCACTGTGCCTATACTGACCCCATTATTACCCAACCTAAGATCACATCCCTGTACAGACCAGAGATCAGTCTGAGACTTTATGGTCTGCATGACTCATGTACTGATTGGGTTAACGCCCTGAGCATTTAGAAGCTCTGTGCAGTATTTACTGAACAAAAAAAATTATGTGTGTTTATTATTGCAAAGACAGTTAAATATATTTTTTACTTGGGGGAAAAAAGACTGCATAAATACTTTGACTATCTCAATACTTCAATGAATAATTGCTTTTAAATTTACCATGGTGTTCAAATGCTGCATCCACGCTGCGAGGGATTCCTGGCCAGTCAGCTGCTTTCAGGCGTGGGTAACCTTCATCCATAGCTTGTTTACCTTCATCATAACTGGAAGGAGAAGCACATACTTTATGTAAACAGTGACATGTCAGTGATGAAAAATATTTACGTGAATCTTTATATAAAGAATGAACCATTACCTCCAGTACTGGTCTCCTGAGAAGAATAAAGTCTTTGAAGTTTCCCTGATATGAACAGCTGCATCTATTTTCTTGACTGATCTTGGAATACCAAATCGGTAGATGTTCTTTGGGTAACCTGGCATGATATCATAGCCACTGATGGCCCAGTATTTATTCCCTATGGGATTACAGAAATTACGTTACCATCTTCATATTAATAAATATGTTTTGTTCTTAGCCTCAATGTCCCCTCATGTGGGCACCATTTCTTAACTAAGATGCTGGACAGCCAACCTAGTTTCCATCCTCTCCTAATCTTGCGCTCACATTGATTTCTTTTTGCAAGAGCTGCAGTCCTAGAGAGGTCCTTTTCTGTTTCTTCTTGGCTCTGTCTGATGAAACTCAGCCAACTGCACATAGCATAACACAGCACTACAGGCACAATCCTAATGAAGAAGTTGTCTTAAGCTTCAATCTTGAAACACACATGCTAAAATGTGAACTTAGCCCAAGTTCCAGAAAACTCTGTCCCTCTTCCCAGTGGCATTGCTGTTTCCAGCAGTAAGCTATCACAAGATCCTAGTCCCCTGTCCTTTAGCATGAAAAGTAACAGTACTAAACCTTTAATAACAACAAGAAAATCTCTGTTCAGGTTTTCATACGCAGCATCAATCTTTGCAGGAATCTTTGGCCAGAATGATCTCACTAGAGACAGTTCAACCTCAGACATTTGTGGATGTCTTCTCCAGAAAAACCTAATAAATAACAAGGGTTTATTAGAATACATTAAACATAATCCATTTATATTATACTTAATTGTTTTCTAAAACAACATTAGTAAACTGTTCATCAAAAAAGAGTTATTTTATAGGTACATCACATGCCTTAAAATTATTCCCTGGACAAAAAGAGCAGGTAAATGATGTATTTCGGGGATGTGCAAATGCTAGTCCTGGGGTACAGCAGTAAATACACTTTATTGGTTCTAAAGCATTTTGGGACACCCTGAGATCATAAAAGGCATGATAAAATGCAAGCTCTTGCTAAGTGCTATTACTCTATAACCGGTCACTGGAACCTGTGCCAGATTAGCCAGGTTGGACTGGTTTTCATTGTCTCACCCAATGAAACATTTTGGTTTAAATTATCATCATTTCCGTAAAGTTTGATGCATCAAGAATCTGACATATGGAGAACTGTAGACAAAAAACCCATACCTACTATGTGAAGGTAAAAAAACAGGAATGTTTACCAAAAGTGTACTCAAATATTTGTGAAAAAAATCCCCAATATGAAACTACCAATATTATCAATAAAGCTAACCAAAAATAATTCTTTAAAAATGTTCTGGAATGTTAAACATGGTTCATACCTGTCTTTGAAAATAAACATCTCTCCTCGAAGACTAGCAATTGCATCAAAGGACAACATAGGATCACATTTCTCTGGTGTCTTTGGTGGTGGTGGTCCAGGGTGTCGATCTGATTTACCTTAAATTAAGTAACCACACATATTACTAAACAAAGAAGAAAATACTGTTCAAGGCAGTGTTAGTAATCCCAGACCAAAGTGGATTAGTGCTGGAGTCCAATTCTAATTAAAGTAATAAGATTTGCTGTATTTCAATGATTGGTGAATCTCACAAAACACCAGACTAGAAGGGAATTGATCCTGGAGTGAGCAGCCAGAAGGTGGTTCATTTCTAAAGAGTTCGCTGACTTGCCCCAGTATCTATAGAGGCGGAGAAACGGAAATTCCAGAAAACAGTGCAAACAGAATTTGTGCTATTTTCCTGGAGTTTCCACAGCTCTTCCATCGAAGTTATGGCAGATGATTGGAATAAACGTCAGAGAAATTCACCCTAATGCTCTTTCAAAGAATGAGGCAGTGAAATTTAATGCAGATACTAGTAAAGTAATGTACATTCGAAGACAAAATTAGTTACTTTTTTTAACCAGTGAGCACTAGCTAATGGTAAAATTGAAAACAATCTGAGTCTTTTGTTTGATTTGGTGCTTAATTTATTAGATCAATGTGCAGCAACAATCGATACATTGTATAGAATTCTGATAACAATGTTAGGTCAGTAGCGTTTTGGTTTACTCTATCCAATTTTAGTTATCTACACTCATAGTGAACATTCCAACCCTGGAGGCAATTCAAAGAGCAAAACACTGACCACTCAGGGACTGAGTTGTAAGGATAGCCTGAAAAAACTTAGAAAGACAGCAATTGGAGAAGGAAGCGCGGAACTGACTTAACATCATCCAAAATATTAATCGAGATCAATATCCAGGTCAGCCAAAACATTCAGATTGACGAGTATTCTTCATGGAAGCTGAGCCTTTGATAAGCTTCCTTTTTATTGCATGGATAAATTTGATTTGTGCTATTCCACCTCTTGAACAGTCAGGTTGGTTTGTTGTCAAGAACTATTTCTTCGTACAAAGAACACTCAACATTCGAAATAGATTTCTGGGTTAGATAGTGGATGCTACAATGTAGAAAACTGCAGAGTTTTATTGCTGAGTTTAATTCCAGGGCTTTAGCATCATTTAAACAATAAACAAGATAAAGTTACAAGGATTGAAAGATTGCTCCAAGTGTTTCAGGCCCATGTGCAATCAAAATGTCCAAACGCAATAAGTTAAACACAACACAAGTAAGCTTTAATAATTTATTTTACAGCAACTAGCTTGCTCTGAATAAATTACTAGTTATAAAAATAATTCATTCTTTATCCTCCAATCACATCACATGATGTCATTACCTTGATAGAGTAACAGCTCTTTCATTACCTGTATTGTCACTAATTGTTCAGGGAGGAATATTTCAACCTACCATACAAAGCCTGGATTCCATTCACATCATCCTGAGGAAGACGGAACTTCTTCACTCTTGTAAATGTATATGTGGGGTACATCAAAGCCCCAGGATCACGAGAGTGAGCGAGTCCGAGTGCATGGCCAAATTCATGGGCGGCCACAAGGAACAGGTTATATCCTAAATAAAACACAGTCACAAAGCAGCAAATTTAAAATCTGTTAAATATGCATTAGAGGGTCAAGAGTTTTAAAATTTTCATAAACCAACAGCTAAATGTCAAACTATTTATTAAAAACTTTAATCCTGAAGTTCATGTAAATGCCTTGTCTGCTATTTCAGATAGGAGTGGTTCAAACCTTTAAACCCTTTTAAACATGCTTCCAACTCTTAATTTTATCAAAGGTATCTGGGCAAATATTTAGCACATGATGCAAGTCAAAATGTAAAGCTTTGACAAATTATTAATGATATTGCATTTCTCAGAAACTGAAAAAGAATTTCTAATTCTGAAGGCTGCACATATGTAGGCGTCAAAATTATGATCTTATATTAAAATGTTGCAAAAAGAATCTCTCAAAATTGACATTGCTAGCCAACTACGTAAACTGTTTTCTAACTAGAAACATCCTATTAGTTTGTTCACATTTTCTCCACTAATTAATAACATTGGTCAATTTTTGTACCATTTGATCCCATTGTCCAGGTTTCGTCTTCATCAAAGTGAGTGTCTCCTCCAAGGCCTGCTGCAGGAGGAAAAGCGTGGGCCAGTAATCCATTAGCTCCATCAAATGGATAATTGTCCCCATGTTCTGGAAATAATGAAACAAAAAATCATCAAAATGAATTCAGAAGTTGGGCAAAATATTACAAATTGTAAGGTAAATAAACACAAAGAAAGAGCTTTTCACTGTGCAGCAAATTTCCCTCCTCACAAAGGGCACTCATGGTAGCCAACTTTGAGAATGCATCACCCAGATGGTGGGATATCCTTTCTATGGTCCACCTTCGTATGTTGCTCGTGAGTTGCGAGCACCATAAGAGTTTAACACTGCAGCTTAGTGTGCCCGGCCAGTATAATACTCATGATTTGGAAGCATACTCAGGAAAGATGAACACAGAGCAGGAGAAACATGTGGTGGCTATGCCCCATTATTATTATGGAGTCTGAAAGAGGACTCTTGCTCCTCCTGGCCTCATCACAGAAATAAGTTTAAAATTAGCTTTTTGTTGCCACTTCTGCTGAACATCCTGGTGAAACTTGGTGAAGCCTGCAATGGATCCCAATTTGCAAATTAAAATAACCTAAACTGGGCTGTGGCCATCCCGTGAAAGGCCCTTTTGAGATTGGTGATGGCCACATCACCAGTGTAAATGGGCCCATTTTCTGGTCATAACCACTCCATCTATATAGGGTGGCTGAAGTTATGATCTACCCACTGGCTCTTGCTGTGTTGCACAGGCACCAGTACTCAGACCTATGCTTCATTTGTTACCAAACATTCACTGATACACCACCACCTTCTTAAACAGAGGTTTCTTAAGCAGAATCCCTGGATGAGTTTCTCCTGTTTTCCACCTTCTTAAACTAGATGCAATTAAGTGAATCACAGTGTTACAACTAACATCTGCTTTGACAACACTGGCCATTAAGTGAACCTGATTCATATGCGTTAGTCTGCACTTTCCACTAAACCATCTGGGGAGTCCAACCTCTTTCTTCAAATGGGAAGTCTAATTCCTGCAAAAAAAAATGATGAGCTGCATATTCAGAATGACATTCTGAGATCTATTCTGTGTGTTTACTTCCATTCTTACAAATTGTGAATGGTCCTACAACATCAAAGGCCGGGATTTTCCGTGCCCGCTGGCATCAGGCGTGCTTGGTGGTGTGAATGGACAATATGGTGAGAAGGCCCAAAATTAGTTTCACGACGTCGTTAAATCAGTTTGTGATCGTCCACTCAGCCATCGATGGCGGGCCGCACTTCTCACCATCGGACGTCAGGAACATCATTGTAATACATCTGCATATCATTATAAGGCCAGCTCGCCCTACTAAGCCACCTCACTGGACCATCTGCCCACCTGCCAATGTGTTTCACAACAGCTTATATAAGGCATGCACCTGGTGAGCTGCACTTCGCTCGGGACTTCAGGGTTTGTTTGCCTACCTTGCTTTAGTCAGCACTCGCAGTCATCAGCACCAGGCTTCACAAGACAGCACCACATCACTTTCAGAGGGGCTCACAGGTTGGTCTCTACCTACCAGGTCAGCCATATGTGGGTGGATTTTCAATGGCTGCAGGGCTAGGGCTTGCTTGGGGAAAGGGGAGAAGTGGTCTCAGGTAAGGGAAGAGGCCGCAGGACTAGGGCTGTACTGGGGAAGGAGGGTATCCCAGGGTCTGTGTGGGGGCACATATTGACCTGTGCCAGTGGCCTCAAGAAGGTGAGGGCTGAGGAGGCAATCTCCAGAGGAGATGAGGCCAGATGGAGATGTGAGGGTATGTGTGTGAGAATGGGTGGTGATCTCCCTTGAGCTGGCAGCGAGTGAGGTGACAGTGAATGTATGATGGGCTTGAGTGTGTGATTTAGAGTGATGAGATAGTTGCCGTACCCTGGTTGCACAGATGAGATCATTCATCCTCTATCTGCATTGGATGGTCAACCACTCAGTGCAGCATTGGCACTGATCATCACTACCAACGCCCACCAAGCTGGAGTGGTAATGTTGCTGCCCCTCCTGCGGCCAGAGCAAGGGTAGAGGACATCACAGCGGGTCTCCCCAAGAAGGCCCGATCCATGGGTGCTCCTCCTTCACTGCCCTTCACCGCCACCCGAACGGTGTTACGTACCCAATGGTATGGGGCTCGACTGGTTATAACCATCGCTTCATGACTACACTTGATCTTAGCCAAAAGGCCGAGAAGTCACTTACACAGATCAACATGTGCCCCCACACACACCCTGGGATACCTTCCTTCCCCAGTATAACCTTCGCCCTGCAGCCTCTTCCCTTGCCTGAGGCCACTTCTCCCCCTTCTCCAAAAAAGCCCTAGCCCTGCAGATGTTGAAAAGCCACCCCCACCTTATAGCTGGTCTGGTAGGCAGAGACCTGCTTGTGAGTCCCCCTAAAAGTGTTGTGGTGCTGTCTGCAAAGTCTGGCGCTGATGACTGTGAGTGCTGCCCAAAGCAAAGTAGGCAAACAAACCTCAAAGTCCCAAGTGAAGAGCAGCTCACCAGGTGCATGTCTCTTATGTACAGTTGTGAACCGACGTGCCTGGATGATCTAGCGTGGGGGGGATGATTCCAGCGAGCAGGGCTTATAATGATATCCAGATGTATTACCATGAAGTTCTTGATGTCCAACGGCAGAAAATGCAGTCCACCATTGATGGGCACAATGGACAATTGCAAACTGCTTTCACGATGTTGTGAAACTGATTTTTGGCCTTCTTGCCATATTATCCGCTCACACAGCCAAACACACCTGCCGCCAACAGACGCAAAAAATTCTGCCCCATGTGTTTGTGTGAAAAACATTTATTTGAGCCATGCATCCTAATTTGTCCTTTCGCTCCAATGTTTTACTCACATGCATCTCTTAATTCTCTCTCCTGATTTAATTACTTCACATCTTTTGGTTTTCCCTTTGCATGTAGTGCCTAACACAATTTCTGACTGTTACTCCACTGTCTTTCCTTTTCTTTGTTTTTTGACTATTATTTGTTACCATTTCTACTTGAGCTCTCCCTCCATTTAAAGTCCTTAGTTTAAAGAGCTTGTGACCATCCTATTTATCCCTTCCTCTAGGACCTAGTCACAGCCTGGTCTCAGCCTAGTTCAGGTAAAGCTGGTCCCAATGGTACATTTCTTCCCAATCCCAGTATGGGTGCCAGTTCCCACACCACTCCTTCAGCAATATATTCACCTCCTTAATCCATGTATCCCTAATGTGAATCTGTATGTAGATTGGGTAAAATTCTAAAGGTTATAACCCTTGAGGTTTTGTTCTTTCATTTGGTTCCTAGTTCTCTCCAAACAGAGAATGTCTTGCATTCTCTCCCCAATATTGTTGGTCCCAACATGGACGACAATGACTGGATGCTCTCCCTCCCTCTTCCCTCAAAGGTCTTGAACAAATTGGAAATCTAATCCCAGCAAAAATTGATTAAATGCATTTTCAGAATATTACTAGATCTACTGTGTGTGTTCACTTTCATTCTTACTAAATTGTGAATGGCCTACAATATCAAACAACCATTAAACCATCATGACTAAAAGTAATAAACAGTATAAATAGAATTCCAGTGGAATACTGCATACATAGTTTGTTCTTTTGCTGTAAGATTGTTCACAAATTAATAAGAGATCTTGATTCCTAAATTTACACTGAAACCAGCAATAGTGTGAATGATTGTTTTTGGTACCTCGAGCCCCAAATGAGATCATGATATCAGCTTCTCCTTTAAAGATTCTTCCAAACTTCAAAGGTGTGATGTCACTCCAAACCTTCAAAGCTTGCGAAATCGCGGTGTCCACATCAGTAGATGGAATATCCGGTGTATAGTTTAAAATTCTTTATTGAAGAAAACAGAAAGTAAGATTTTGCACGAAACGTAATGGACTAAATCTCGCTGGAGCAGGGCATCTTGCAAAGCATGTCATTAGTTAGACTTTTCCCAACATATTTCAGCTCAGGAATTTCTTATGCTGCTGGAAATGATAATTCCACAGTGAAGGCAGTGGGGAATCTGGGACCTCAGTGAACAGCCAGACCAACAAATCCATCCCCATTACCAATGAGATTTAGGATTGAGAAAGGGACAGAGGAACGGAAGAGAAGGAAGGTGAATTGGAGTCAAATCAGGTACAGGAAATAAATAAAGGAAGGAAAAGAGGGTTGGATTAAGAGAGAGAGAGAGAGAGAAAAACAAAGGGATTGTATGAATTTTAAAAAGAAAAAATACACTTAGCATTTTTAAATCTATAAGTAGAATTTACTGCTGGGGTAAATGAGGCTGAATAGTTTCAATTGTTCCTTTCCAGGGACACAGACTGATTGGCACTGAATTAACAATGAACAGGATACTTAAACTCTTAATTACCAGCCTTAAACTTTGGCAGTGAATTTAATGGCAATTCATCTGCAAGTCCAGCAAATTCATTAAAATAACGATGAGGCAAATGGCGAAGCACTGAGAATCAAGCAGCAAGTTCAGGAGGTTCGCAACTCAAAATCTCTTCATCCCCTGAACTTGCTGACCGATTTGTGAATTAATAACAGCGTACATCGTTAACACACTTTTGCTTTTCCAGCAAAATTTCGCCCAATCAACTGCGGAAATGATGTTATGAAATACCGTGGACAATATTACCTGTATGTTATTTTGTTCTTTTTCCATTTCATCATTCCTGGAAAGTGATTATATTCAGCAACGTCAGGGACTCCACATCGAGGTTTCTCCATTACTTCCATAGTTGCAGAATCCAGATTTCCAGTTACCTCAAGACCAAAGAATTCTTGCATTTTCCTAATCTTATTGGATAGGGAACTCTTTGATACAAATTTTCCGGCCATTCTCGCAAACTCTGGTGAACTGTCTTCAAGCGTGTAAAGCCGGTTCAAATAGGTCTAGAGGAAAAAAGTATTAACGTTATTAATCTTGATTTCATCTGTGAAAGAAGAAAGATTAATCTGTTTAAATTAATTTAACTGTTTCTTTGTTGTTAGTTGCATTCTGCACAGTACCTCTGCAAACTGCCAGTCCTCATTTCTCTCTATTTCTGAAAGCAGTGGGACAGCAGAAGAAAATGTTACATAAAGTAGAACAAACAAAACGGAAAAGCAAAGACACGTCATCTTTCTGTTCTCAACTGAAGATTGAGAGAGAAACTTCTGCCTCTGATTCTCTCCTTGAGCCTTTTATACTATTGTGTATCGTCCCACATTCTGTTAAAATGATTCAGATTTGAGTAAGCTAAAACAGGCAAAGCCAGGAAGTCCAATAAAGGGCATGCTTCTCTTGTCTCATTTGCAATTCCTTGAGGTTAGTTTACCAAGAAGCAGTTTACACCTATGTTCAAATTATCCGATGTCAGTAAAATCAGTGTAAATGTTCATCTCATTACAACACACCATGCTGAGTTTCTATGGAAACTGTTATTTTGTAAATGTACAGGAATCAGAGATCATTCCCTAATGGATTATTCCCCTGGGGGCCAAGGCAACCAAATCTGTCACCACCCAACATCCACATAACCCTGAGGAACTGCCAGTAAATGATGGTCTGGAGCAGAAAAACACCTGGCTAATTTTGACCCCTCCCATTCCTAGAGAGGTAACCTATACAGCTCATATCACCATCCTGGCTGAGGTCAGTTAACAACAACTTGCATTTATATGGTCCCTCTGAAGTAGCAAAATGACCCAAAACACTTTACAGAGATGAAATCAGAAAATTATTGAGGAGATGAAACTGGCACTGTCTCTATAATGAATCTCAGGAAGCTTGCTGTGACATATATCAGTGGCATTGAGAGACACGAGGGGCAGCTTGTCGAGTCATCGGTAGCTTCCAGGTAAAAGCGCAGTCATAGATGCTTTGAAAAAGGTGCTTTCATAGGGCTCCCACAGGGCTGGAACCTTTCATTCTATAACGATCCTGGCAGTTAACTCCTCTGAGCTTGTACCCAACAACAATGAACTGCAAGGAATGAATGCAAATGTCACTACTGTGGAGAGTCGCATTCAGTCTGCTGCCCTCTTGCCAAAAGTACTAAGAACATCTGAACATAAGAGAACTTCACCCTTAGGCCTGACACCCCTTGTACCTGCAAGAAAAAGGCCGTCAGAAACGGATTCCTCCAAAATAGCTGCTTCCTTGAGATTGGAGCCACTTCAGATATCTGAGGCTCTGAAAGGTTTACCCTTCAACCTGACCAATCTCAGAGAACACAAAGGTAAATGCAGTTGTAGATAGGATAATTAGATTTTTAGCATTTCTTTGGAGAATATGTTGTTTTGTGAAGCAAACATAGCTTGTTTGTATACAAATTAGTTTTTCATTTCTGGACATGTATCAGCTTTGAGGAATCGGGATGTTAGGGCAGGATACATCGGCTTCTGTCTAATGATAGAACTTGGGAGAAGTGTTTGATAGTCATGGATTTTGCAACTTGCGCCTCATTAAAACAGCTTAGTTGGAAGAGGGTTTGACTAAAACCTACAGGTCCCAAGTTCAATCCCCATTTTCAGCAGTAGTTATTCATATTTTTTGTGCTTTGGGGCATTTTATTATATTAAAGGTGCTACATAAATATAAGTTGTTGTTGGTGTGAGGAAAAATTAAACAGATTTGAAGCGGCTTTTTAGTAAATGGGCATTTATTTGTTGAATGCCCTGTGCTGTGCATTGTGCTCTTCTTTCCCTGGTTCTTGCCTGTCCTGCCCATGTTCTTTCATTCTTATACATCCTCTTCATTCTCTGCAGTGGGAAATCCATATATCTGCTCGCAATTATCAACTTCAATTTCATGCAAACCTGAGGTAGTTATTGCAGTCGGTGTTTTAAGGCTTGCAAAATCATCTGAGGTGTGTTAATCTTCCTGGAATGTCTTCTTACGTTATTAATGCATTAATAATAATATCAGAAATACAAAAACAGCATCTTGTCAATGATGCTTCACAGAAATTATAGCAAGTTCCTCCGAAATTTGCTAAGAGCTCTTGCATCTATGGAAACTCACATTATAAGTCAATGTATAAGACAAAAAGAGAACACTGGGCACAAATAGTGCCAAATTGTGTCATGTGATTGTCCTTGGAGGCTCCGACCAATGAGCCCGGAGCATGTGTAATCCGGAGGGCGGGGCTTCTTGTCGGGGACAAGGTTCAAGCATGTAGCATCCGATAAGCTCTCTGTAATAAAGTTATCTGTTTCTGGTTGAAACCTGTCCAGTACGTCAAGTCATTACATTTGGCAACGAGGGTATAATAGCTCCGACGCTGCACCTCACCTTGTTAACGTGAGTACATCATATCTTAAGAAAAAAAGGAAAAGAATACTCACCAGTCATATCAATCTTTGGCAGAATCAATCCTTACAATGCGACTATGGGAGCCTGGAGCCACTATGTAGACCGTCTTGGTTTTTACTTCATAGCGAATGAAATTACCGTGGAGGAGAAGCAGAAAGCCATCCTTTTGAGTGTATGTGGTAGCAAGGCATACAAACTCATCTGCAGCCTGATGGCCCCGAATGCACCCAATTCTAAGTCCTTTAATTAATTAGTAGACCTCGTGAAAATGCATTTTTAGCTGAAGCAATCTGTAATAATGCAGAGGCTTAAGTTTAATTCCAGCGTAAGAACCCCGGGAGAATCCATCGATTTGAAGTGCACCTTGGAAATAGCATTAGCCATAGAAAGTGCCGCGAGAGACTCGCAGGCTTTACAACTCATACAGCATGGCAATGCCCTTCACGTGGGGCAGGAACCTACCGCCGGGCATGGTGCAAAAACCAGGGACGCAGCAGCAAAGCGAGAGTCAATGTCAGCTGTTAGAAAACGAAAAGGCCTAGTAGAAACAATTCAGCAGCGACTCTAAGGTTAATCTGTTCCAGATGTGGGCTTGGCGCCACGTACCAGATACCTGCAGTTTCAAGGATGCAGAATGCCATTATTGCCGTAAGAAAGGTCACATAATAAAGCAATGCAGGACAAAATCAAAATAACCCATAGGCAGCAAATCAATATGATTGAACTGAATAATGCATCAGAACCTGAAGCTGTCGATACCGACATCTACTCCCAGCACAACGTCACTGCAGTAAAAACCAAACATGTCACTGCCACAATCCAAGTTAATGGGAAGCCATTAATAATGGCGGTAGACACGGAAGCCTCAACCACAGTGGTGGGAGAGCACACATTTAAATACCTAAATGAAGGCAGGTGGCCACTGAATCTGTAGCCAACAACAGCTCAATTAGAAATACACTGGAGAATCCATACAGGTAAAGGGCATTGCCACAATACCTGTGTCCTTTCGGTAACAGACAGCCCAGCTTTCAGTGATCATAGTGACAGGTGAAGGACCTAATGTTTTGGGCCGAGACTAGTTGCAAAAATCAAGCTCAAGTGGTCTGAATTATTTCACTTGAGAACAGGAGAAGTTCCTGAACTGCTAAGGAAATACGACAGTATATGTTGTGATGAATTAGGGGAGTTAAAAGGCTTGCAAGCAAAAATATATGTAGATTCTCAGGCAACACCCCACTTCTTTAAGGCCAGACCTGTGCCTTATGTCTTAAAGGAGAAGGTGGATGCAGAACTGTGTCGGTTAGAAAATTCAGGCGCCATCCAACCAGTCCAGTTTTCAGAATGGGCAGTGCCCAAAGTCCCAATGGAGAAGGCTGACCAAACTATACTTATTTTTGGGGAATTTAAATTGACCGTGGACAAACTAGATAAGTATCCTATCCAGAGGATAGATGACTTATATGCAAAGCTAGCTGGAGGCAAATACTATACCAAACTGGACATGAGCCATACCTACCAACAGTTAGAACTGGATAGCACATCTAGAGGGTATGTAACCATCAACATGCACAAAGATCTGTATCAATGTATCGCCTACCCTTTGGAGTATCATCTGCACATGCAACCTTCAAAAGGACAATGGAAAGTCTTTTGCAAGGACTTCCCCGAGTGGTAGTATACTTAGATGATGTTCTGATCACAGGGTAAACTGAAACCGAACACTTGGCCAGCCTGGAAGAGGTGCTAAGAAGGTTCTTGGAAGCCAGTGTACAATTAAAAAGAGAGAAATGTACATTCCAAGCACCAGAAGTTACTTACATGGGTCACAGGGTGGATGCCATGGGTTTGCATGCGGTAGAAGAGAAAATTAGGGCAAAGATGAGCCCTCTCCATCCAATGTAACTGAACGCAAGTCTTTTCTGGACATGATCAACGATTATAGCCGCTTCTTGCCAAACTTCTCAGCAGTGTTAGCACCATTACACTTGTTGTTAAAAAAGAATCATCATTGTCATGGAATCCACAATAGGAAGAAGTCTTTGTGAAAGTTAAAAAGCTATTACATTCGTGTTTATTTGTACTCTATGGTCCATTGAAAGAGTTGGCATTAACATGTGACGCATCTCCTTATGGTGAACTGTATTATCACATAGGATGGAAGGTGGATCAGAAAGACCAGTTGGCTATGTCTCAAGAACCCTCTCTGCAGCTGAGAAGGGGTATTCCCAATTAGAAAAGGAAGGTTTATCGGTGATATTCAGAGTGCAGAAATTCCACCAGCATCTGCATGGATGACATTTCACTATTGTATCAGATCATAAGCCATTAATGGGTTTATTCAGTGAGGATAAAGCCATTCTGCCATTAGCCTCAGCAAGAATTCAACTTTGGCCTATGATATTATCTGCATATGAGTATACCTTTATGCATATTGCAAATGCGGATGCACTCAGTCATCTCCTGTTACCAGATAGCATTGTACATGCTCCAGTGCCACAAGAAATTGTGCTTGTGATGAATTTCTTGGATTCTTCACCTGCAAAGCAAATTAGAAACTGGAGGAACAGATCCAATTTTGTCAAAAATCCGAGACCTTATATTGCAAGGGTGGTAAAATTCACCAGTGACTGAAGAGATAAGGCCATTCCATGCACATAAAACAGAGTTATGTTGTCAAGGTGGAATCTTGTTGTGGGGATCAAGATTTGTCACCCCTTTGCAAGGAAGAAAATCACTCTTGACAGAGCTTCACAGTGCACATTCCAGGCATTTCGAAGATGAAAATGTTTGAAAATGCTATGTTTGGTGGCCAGACATTGACAGATTGAAAGCATGGTCAAGCACTGTCTCCATTGTCAGCAACAACAGAAGTTGCCCGTTTCAGTTGCACTGCATCCGTGGGAGTGGCCTGGTCGACCCTGGGTTAGACTACATGTTGATTCTTAGATAATATCACCACCTTTAACACCTCATTGTTCCTTTGTCTGTAACATCTTTTGATTATCTGCTCCTATCACTGCTTGCTTGTCCCTACAACCCACCCCCCACCCCCCCACCCCCAACCCAACTTCTCTCCCCCCTCCACCTTAAACTAGCTTATATTTCACCCCTCTCCTAACTTCACTCAGTTCTGCTGAAGGGTCATGAGGACTCGAAACGTCAGCTCTTCTCCGCCGATGCTGCCAGACCTGCTGAGTTTTTCCAGGTAATTCTGTTTTTGTTTTGGATTTCCAGCATCCGCAGTAGTTTTTTGTTTTTATTTACATGTTGATTCTGTTGGACTATTCTTAGGTACCATGTTTTTATTGATTGTAGATGCGCATTCTAAATGGATTGAGGTGCATGAAGTCAGATCACCGACATCAAGCACAACTGTTGAAAAGCTGTGTCAATGTTTTAATATACATGGCCTATTGGAAGTCATTGTTTCTGATAACGATACAGTCTTTACCATCACAGAATTTCAAGGTTCATGATGTTAAATGGAATCAGACATATTAAAACAGCACAATATCATCCCTCATCAAATGGTTTAGCTGAAAGAGCTCTGCAAATTTTCAAACCTGGAATGAAGAGGTTATCAGAAGGCACTCTAGAAACTTGGCTTTCCTGCATTCTTCTCAATTATTGTATGATGCCTCATCCAACTATGGGTTCAATGCCATCTGAATTATTGATGAAATGCTGCCTACGTACACAGTTAAGTCTGGTGTTTCCAAACTTAGAGGGGAAGGTAGAGAAGAATCAGAGTAATCAAAAATTGAATCACAATGTCCATAGCAAAGCTCAAAAATTCATTGTAGGAGCCATAGTTTTCACATGGAATTTTGGAAGTGGACCTCGTTGGGTTCCTGGTATAATTGTCTCAGAAACTGGTCCTTTGTCCTTCCAGGTGGAAGTGAAAGAATGAATTGTTCGAAAATATGTCAACCATCTTAGAAATAGAGAGACAACCAGCTATTCCACCTGTGATTAACATCAAACCATTAATCTCTGAGGTAGACTGAATAGACAGGCCTGATGTCCCTATACAGTTGTCAAACCCTGAACTGTCACTTTCTAATGATATATCTGGTGCTTCAGTTCCTGATCATGTCAATCCAGTGGAAGAACCTCAAGTTGTAGAGCTACGCCACTCTAACCAAATATGGAAACTACCTCAGGGACATAATATTTAATCATCTGAGTTGTATATATGTATATGTTGTTGGATATTAAAATGTTCTCTGTAACTAGTAACTGTAAAAAAAACTAAAGGGGGACAAAATGTAATAACTGAAAGTATAGCTCCTACTTCCAATCAGGGGGTCACGTGATTGTTCTTGGAGGTTCCGACTAATGACCCCAAAGTGCAGGGAATCCTGGGGGGCAGGGGGTGTGGGGCTTCTTGTCAAGGTTGAAGCATGTAGTACCTGAAAAGCTCCCTGTAATAAAGTTATCTGTTTCTGGTTGAAACCTGTCCGGTATGTCAAGTCATAACACTGTACTTGATGCTCATTTATTTTTGGCCCAAGGCGTTGGAGAGAGTGCAATAATGTTGAGAGTAGGCATCTGGTTTATGAGGAAAGACTGCAGATGCTGCGTCTGCTTAGACTGGAGAAGTGAAGGTACGGGGTGACCAGAAGGAATTATTCACCCAGGATTCCTCTTCAAATTTATTATTCAAATCATCCAGGGCACATGAATTTGCACTGGTGTGCCAGGCAGAGGAAGAATCTGGTGTGATCCTCTGTCCAGTACTAACAGCTGCAGTGCAATCATACTTCATCATGGCAACAATAAGTCAGATGAAAAAGAAGTGTTTTACAATTGTTACAATGGTTCACAATTAGCAGGGATAAAGCACCAATATATTGTGTGCCATCGACTGTTGTGCAATGTGTCTTTCTGTTTCACAAACATTTGGACTGAGTCAGATTACCAATGAGAATCAATTAAAAGGATTTTGCTGGGCTGTGGATACCAGCTTCCATCAGCCCCAATCCATTCACAGAGGAAGGATTAAGAATATTAAGTGCTCTCCCCTCAAATCTCAACAATGGCTGGTGCATCATTGGTGCTTGTACATTCCCTATGGTTACCTTGGAGGTTCGTAGAAAAGATCAGTGTCAGGAATTGACCCAGAGCCTCATGAGACATTTCTGTGGCCACTACACACACTGTCAGCTTGATTGCATTAGAACGCAATGAGTGCTGGGTTTTCATTACATTTCAACATTTATGTCACTATGATCCACAAAGGTATAATCTCCACATTTCTTGCAATTAAAAATTTGCAGATTCAGGAATAAATTGTCTTCATACTTTGCACTGTAGAGTTGGTATAACTCAAAATTATGCACTTCTTCCTTCTCATCTCCTCAGCCATCTTTTACTCCCTCTGATTTCCCTTGCATTCTCATCCTATCCCGCCTCTGCTCTCTTCCACTCCCTCCCTTAACTCTATCCTTTCTCAACCTCTCCCCCTCATTTTCCCCCACTCTTTCCTTCCCATTCCCCTTCCCTTCCTCCCTTCTCTGTCCTTCCCTCTCCTTTCTTTCACTCCCCCCTCTCCATTCCTACTTCTTTCCATCTCTCTCCTCCTACACACTGCTTTTCCACCTTCTCCCCTTTCTTTCTGTATCCCCCCAGACCATCCCCTCTACTTTCAGCATACTTGGCAGAGGAATGAGTTGCAATATCATGAGAACAATAAACGTGCTTTCCTGTAATGGAGTGGGTTGACTGAAAATGATCTGTTCTCCTTCTGTCAGTTTAACTCAATATAAATCAGCTCACCAACATCATACCACATGTAAATGTGGAGTCACAGAGATGCTTTGATTTCTAGTTGCTGATATATAAATAAATGCAGGGGTCTGATCATGTCAATTTGTATTGTAATAGCAGTGCTAAAAGTCCAGGTCCCCAACAAAGAATGAATGGAGAGAACAAACACCACCACCATCAAATTCCCCTCCAAGTCACACACTCCCCTATCATAAAAATATATCTCCATTCTTTTATTGTCCCTGAGACAAAATCATGGAACTCCAGACCTAATATTTCTGTGGTAGTGACTTCACCAACAGACTGCAGTTGTTCAAGGAAGTGGTTCACCACTTAAAAACAACTAGGGAGGGACAGTAAATGTTGGCTTTACTAGTGAAACCCACATCCTTTTGATGAACAAAAAAATCTCTCCCAAAGGCAGAATCAAAATTGTTGAAAACCTGAAGGCCATTTTGAACCTGACAGGAAAAATTCCCTCACAAAACTTTTGCAAATTAGCAAGATTTGCCATTGTTTTATATTCATTTTGGAGATACCTGGAGAATTGATAAAATACATATGTTCATGAATAATGGCAACATTCTTGGTTGCTTGTTAATTATATCCTAATTTGTTGCTGCATTTGTTGTGCAGAGTGTATAGAGTAACTTATATTTTAACAGGACAAGACCAAAGATAAGTAATTTTATTAGTTTAGCATCTAATTGGCCAACCAATGACGTATTCGATATTCACATCTCATAATTGTCACCACTCAGTGCCTCAAGGCACTCCTTAATTAACTCAATCTGTTGACACAAACAACAAGTAACAATTTGTAGAAGATTCTTCAATGGAAATAAAATTGCTTTGTTTGCATCATACAGTGTCATTGATGAGATTTCCCGCTTAGTAGTTTGTCAGCCAGTGATTTCCCATATTCATCATAGGCAGGCTGACACAGCCTAGAAATTTGATTGTCTCATATACATTTTTGCTAACTATTCAAAATAAAACTTTCTAAACTTGGAAATTATATGGGCAGAACTTCTACCTGATGGGAATCTTCCCACCTCCAGGCAATGGACAGCATATGGTTTTACGTAATTTTTCCTGGAAAATAAAACACATCTGTTGCATGTAGTTTTGAGATTGGATTGAATGCCATTCATTCTAGCCCTGAAAATGTATGAAACATTTACCCCAGAGAGTGGTGCTTTTGCCTAATGATCCTCGGCAACATTGACTCTGCCATAAGTTGCAGGCCAGCTTATTTGCATGCCTCTTAGCATGAGTTGAGTGCAATGTGATGATGGAATAGGAATTGCAGGACTTCGGAGAGTGTGAAGTCTCTGAACGTTTCGGCAGGAAGCTGGGCATGCATTAGTTACTATTATATATGGCCCATGAGAGTATTTCTGGCACCTTTAAAGTATATTTTCACCTGGAGGGCCTACCGGAGACACCCGAGGGAAAGAACAGGATATTGGAAGGCAGAAAAATGAAGAACACAAATGATCTACAAACCCTCCTGGATGGGAAAGCACATAGGGATGAAGGGTGCACACCAAGATCATTGCAATTGGCATTGCTATGCAGCAAATGACAGCTAGAATTTTCCAAACCCCTCTCTGCACTTTTAATTCCTGCATGATCGCCATAATTTTCTGATTCAAGGAAGCCTGGAAGTGCTGTGAGACATCTTTTCAAAGAGATCTTCAATTATGTCTGACCATATTATAGCTGCACAGGATCTATTTATCAGGAAACACCATGTAATTGAAATCTTTGACCCTCCATTTATCATTAAAAGAAGAAGACCCTTGAGGATCCACAGTCCACAAACATCTAGCACAAGTAGCAAGATGGTGTAATGTGAGAATAGATTGTTTTTTAATTTTCAGGGGGCACTATGTTATCCTGTAAAGAAGGCTGGGTGTCTGTGTGTGTGATTTAATTAAACTGGGCAAGAGTTTGATAGGAGTCAGGTTGTCTGGGGGTTTGGAAACATGAAAAGGATAGAGGTGTTCAGTTGAGGTAAATAGGTTAGGTCTACATTTACAATTTTTAGATACGCTGATAGCTTGAATATCAAAGGAGAGTCAGAGGTAATAAGAAACATGTCTACACCTTGCAGGAGGCCATAGGTAAACAAGTCGTGGGGATGTTATATTTTATTGACCTAAAAGCAAAGCCATGAGCAATCTTATATTTGGAAGGGTTTGAGTTTCGAAGGGGTGAGAACAATGGGATGCGGTGAAAGGGAAAAAGGTTATAGTGAGTTACTTTGTATAACTGCTGATATAGAGATGGCTGGAGATAGCTGGATCTGTCTGAACTGTCGAGATAGCTGGAAATCTGGGCTGGGGGAGGATGCAGTTTGAATCACCTATCTCATCAAGTCAGAAAAGTTTTAGGTTGCAGCAAGCAGTTTTATTTTTAAATAGATTCCACAGCAGAATAGAAGCAGGTAAAGGCCATGTGGTACAGTTTGTGTGATATTGCTGGATTTCATATTTAAGCATCTATAAGGGAGTGTTGCCTGCAAGGTGTTTACTTGTGGGTCTGACCAAGTAGAGGGTTTGGGGTGGAATGTTTTGTCAGACTAACCTTAATTGTGTAACTGTAGCCTTGTGTGCTTAAGTTTTCTTTTATTTTTTGTCGATAAAACTTTTACTTTAAATAAACTTTTACTTTAAATTTTTTTTAAAAAAAGCATTACTGGACGTCTCACTGCTTTACCTCAATTTTAAGTCTTCTTCTCGTTATCAGAATACAAAAAAAAGGTTATGTTCCGTAAGCCAAGTTTCCCTCTGGGATTTGATTTGTGTAGCAATTAACATGGGGGTTGTGGTCATAACAAATTTGGGGGCTTTCCGTGGGATTATTAAAATTCCTTGATTGGTTGGTGTTTGAGAATCCAAGGGATATGAATATGAGAAGAATGCTGAACTCAGGAGTTTTTTTTTGCTGAAGGGTTTTAAAGTGGTTGGGCTGCAACATGGCTTTGGCAATTGCTACACTTTCCTGGGAGTCAGAAATGTGTCTGTGAAGTATTTGAAATCTCTGACTAAAACTCAGTTGAAAGAATTAGCAGAGAAAGTACAGGTGGCGATAAAAGCAGGATTTTGTAAGGCTGATATGGTTAAAGCACTTACCCAGCACTTAAAGTTGGAGAAAGGGATACCTGAAACTCGTGTGTCACAGCTGGAGGCAGTGAGACTTAAGTTGCAAATGAAGCAGCTTGATATAGAAAGAGATAGACAAAGAGAAAAACTTGAATTGGAAGAAAGAGAAAAAGAAAGAGAAACAAAAAAACTTGAGTTAGAAAAGGAGAAGGAAAATGAAAAGGAAGATTAAAAGAAATAGAAATAAAAAAGCTTCAATGGGAAAGAGAGGAGCAGGAAAAGGAAAAGAAAAGATTACAAGAGATAGAAATGCGAAAGCTAGAACTTGAACTTCACAGAGAGAAGTTAGCAATTGAAGAAAGAGAGAGGGAATGAGATAGGGAGCTTGAGAGAGAGAAAGAAACCAGACAGTATGAATTGTCTGAAGTGAAACTTAGAATGAAGGAAGAAAGTAGAGATGGTGGGCGGAATCATCCCAGATTTGCATTAAGTGCGATAGTGGGTAAAAAACCCACAATGGCAGTTTTTCACGTCGCATTGTCCCAAAGCAGCCGCAGTAATCATGCATTCCCAGGAAACGCACCATTTCTATGGCAGGTAGGTTCCGTTTGCCCGCCACACCATCACCTCACTGCTTCAGCATGCCAGGTGCCATATTTAAAGCCCAGCCACATGCACACCTCTCAGAGCTTCCAGCCCACGCCTGCCACAAAGAAGAGATGGCCCTGAAAGGCAAAAAGACTGCAGCCCCCAGGTTCAATGACACATCCCTGGAGCACCTTTTGGACGCATTGGAGGCTCATTGTGAAATCCTCTACCCAACTCTGGCCGCAGGATCGGCAGCAACCTCGCTAATCCGGCTTGGGATGCGATGGCAGCAGTGGTCAGTGCCAAAACCCTTCAAAAGAGGACAGTCACCCAATGCCACAAGAGGATGAATGATCTCCTCCGTTCCACCAGGGTAAGTTACTCTTCTCATCGCTCTCAACTCTCACACTCTGAAACGCATCGCACAGCCACAGGGATCTCAATCATTGCCAGTTCAAGGGACATCACCATTCACTCTCTCACACATGCCTTCATTGTCCTCATCCCGTCCATGGGACCACTCACCGCCCACACATGCCAGGCATACTTATATTTGGCCCAGCAGGTGTCCTGCTTATAATCTCTCCATCTCTATTCATGCAGGGCAAGCTAGAACACAACAAGAGGGAGAGGTTGCAGACCAGTGGAGGAATGCCCGAAATCAAGGTCCTCACGGACTTTGAAAACAGAGCCATCCAGCTGGCCGGCAGGGATCTGGACTGTTCCCGTGCTGACAGTGAGGTCGGCGGTGGTCTATCAAGTGAGGATCCAGCGGTTCAACATCCATCAGACAACCATGCTGTGAGTGATGCGTCCTCTTTCACAGGCCACTGCTCCCCTTGCTTCCACAGGAAGATCTGAGGCCCAGCTGACGTAGTTCACACCCCAGGGCCTCCAATCAAGCCCTGAAGAAACCTCTGAAGAGGAATCTGGAAGCACCCTCCCTGAAGTCCCATCACAGCGCTCACTCACACCCTCCATCAGCGCAGAGATACACACCTCGGTAGGACCTAGCTTTAGAGTAGCCCTGGGATCACAATCTGGTGAGCACATCACACTGTCTGATTCACAGTAGGTGGTGGCAGGGACTTCCCAGGCTTCTGGTACTCGGAGGACTGCTGTAGGCCAGACATTTGCTGAGTCTGAGCAGATGACGAGCCTCTGGACTCGGTCATGTCTTAGTTGCTGGAGCTGCAAAGGCAAGCTTGGGAATATCAGGAAGGGATGTCCGCTGCACTCCTCAGATTGCAAGGCATGATGAAGGAGTCAGTCTGTCTTCAGGTTGAGGCAATAGCGCCCGGTATGCCAGTGCACTGAGGTCAAGACTGGTTGGATGGCGGCCACCATGAGACCTTGGTCCATGACATCACTCCAGCACTGCTGCGCGGGCTGAACTCCATCACTGACACCATAGTTGTCCTCCATCACTGTGCATGCGAGAGGAGTGCTGGGCAGCTTGATCTCACTCTGGCTACCCCATCTCCTCAAGGATTCAGCCAGGGCCTTGGGCACCCAAAGGGAGGAGGATCAGTATGTGTACTCCCCGGGCCACCCATCCAGGCAACTCCAGGTGTGCCCAGCCCATCGGAATCTCCTCTCCCTGTGACCTCAACAGCTCCAGATCCACAAGCCGAGGAGGGGGCCACTGCCACACAACAGGACCCCGGAAGCAGGCCAGGGCCCTCCAGGTCTTGGCCCTCCAGAGGATGTCCATCAAGGTCATCACAGACAGGGCATAACAGTCTGACTCCACCTCTGCTGTGGATGTCTGGGGAGCACCAAGACCTGCACATGGTTTCCAGGGAGTGTCCACAACTCCTACATTCTCAGTCGGTGACAGATCCCTGACATCTTCCAGGGCCCACAGAGGCTGCAGGGATGGCTCTTAGAGGACAAGGGCTACCCACAGAGGCCGTGGCTGATGAAACCTGTGCAGTGGCCTCAGACTGCAGTAGAGCGAAGGTATAATGAGGCTCATGCTGCAACTCGCAACTTGGTGGGGCAAACCATTGGGGTGCTGAAAATGAGATTCCGGTGCCTGGACCAGTCTGGTGGAGCCCTGCAATATAGTCCATCGGGGATGTCATGCATCGTTGTCACCTGCTACGCCCTTTACAACCTGGGACTGCAATGGAGAGTGGAGCTGGCTGAGGAGGAGATGGAGGAGCTGAAGGTCTCCTGTTATGAGGAGGACGTCGACGGACATCGGGGTGAGGAGGTCCTCGAAGGCAACGATGACGGGTTGAAGCCCTCGCAATGGCCAGACAAGGCTGCAGGGCAGCCCTTCCCCCCCACCCCAATGCGCCTCAACCTTGAAGTCCAACAAGCAACCCAGGCGAGTGCTCCACAATATTTTTCTGTACTCACCTCAGATATCCCCTCAAAGTGCAGCCCACCAAGGGCATGCCTTTTATATGCTGTTGTGAAAGATGTCGACATGCAATCACACTGATGTGGGCGGACAATCCAGCGGGAGGGGGACAATCCTAGCAGGCTGGGCTTATAATGGTATGCAGATGTATTGCAATGAGGTTCCCGATGTCCGATGGCGGGAAACGTGGCCACCATCAGCAGGCAGAGGCAGACGAGTGCAAACTGGTTTCACGACGTTGTGAAACCGGCCTTTGGCTTTCTTGCTATAATGTCCACCGGCACCACCAAACATGCCCAAAACCAATGGGCATGGCCAATTCCACCCAGTGATTCAGATGGTGATTTTGATTCTTTTGAGGAATTTAATTTAACTTAAGATCTGTGGTTAGTGCCTAAATTTACAGAGGATGGAGTTGAAAGATATTTTACCTCATTTGAAAAGATAGCTATAAAATTGAATTGGTCAAGACATGCTTGGGCTATCATGTTGCAGAGTATTTTTCAGGTACAGCAATGAATGTGTATGCAAGCTTATCAGAGGAGCAGTTGGTAGATTAGGAAACACTAAACAAGGCAAAATTAAATGCTTATGAGCTTGTCCCTGAAGCTTATCAGCTTAAGTTTAGAACTCTAAGGAAAATACTCAATCAGGCTTATGTAGAGTTTGCAAGAAAAAATAAATTATCTGGTATCAATGGGTCAGGGCATAAAAATTAGACAAGACTTTTGAAAATGTAAGAGAAGTTATGATTATGGAAGAATTTAGAAATAGCATTCCAGCAAAAATTAAGACATATTTAGATGAGAGACAAAGCAAAACGATCCAGTAAGCTGCACTTTTAGCCGATACGTATGATACTTCACACAAACAATTGAGTGTAGGAAAATACTGAAATCAGCAGGGAAGTTGGAAATTTAGAAAACCTGGTGATGGTAAAAATGTTAGTAATAAAGGTCAAACTGAAGGACACCAGCCTATTAAAGATGGAAAGGTGGAAAGTAGAGTTGAAAGAAAGAAACTGATATGTTACTATTGTACTAAGGCTGGGCACACGAGATCAAGTTGTTGGAGATTAAATGGGAAACCGATTGCAATGATTGGAACTCAGAAAAGTTCTGGAAGTAGGAATGCTGTGGGTTCTGAGAGTCAGAGGCAAGAAAAAACAGTGGGTTTTGTACAGGTGGAGCAGGAAGCATCAGTGGTAGATAGAGAATTGGGGATGTGTTCACAACTTACCCAAGGGAGTTCTGAAGTGCAGGTTGCAGGGATGTTTAAGATTTTATATGCAAAGGAAAAATGTATCCATGTGTACAAGGAAAAGCAGGAAAATATGATAAAATTTTGAGGGTACTGGGGCTAGCAAGTCCTTAGTGCTGTGGGATAGTGCTATTCATTGTCCAGATGGGTTATTGCAGGATAAAATATTAATTAAAGGAATCCATGGTGAAGTCAAACCTATTTCATTGTGTAAGATAAATTTTAAAAGTGTTTTGAAAACAGGAGAGGTGATTGTTGGAGTAGTGGAGAAATTGTCCATTGCAGGGGTTCAGTTTATTCTAGGGAATGATATACTGGATCACAGATATGGACAATGCCTGCTGTAGTAGAGCAGCCTGTTGGCCATGTAAATATGCTCATAAAATACTTTGACAGAGCAAAGAGACAGGAGGAGATACTGGTAGTTGTAAGTAAGGAAACGGAGGTAGGAATTAAGGATTCTGAAGTTGATCTTCCTCTGATTAATTTGGACAATGAGGAAGTGCTTAAAAATTTAGGTGTCATATTGGATTATCTTCCAGAAAAGGGTCAGAGTGATTTGAAAGAGCCATTGCAGTGACTCAAAACTATTTGTGGAATTATACTGGGGGTATGGATTTAGCTGTACATGATGTTGATGTGGGGAATTCAGGTTCAATAAGCAACAGAGGTGTTAGGGAAAGAGCATCCTGGATTCTTTCCAGATTGTGTGGTGATGAAATCATGAATGCACAAGTTTAAACAGGAAGAGGAGGAATCTAAAAGACAAGGGGAGGATACTGAAATTCAGTTGGCTGGGTCAGCCTTTGGAAAGGTTACTCAGGAGGAGAAGATTAAAGAGGTTGAGGCTGAGGTGTTTAGTTCAGTAGAGATGCAGCAGAAGGATTCAGGCTTGAAGCAGTTATATCAGACAGCTTATTCTGGAACAGAAGCAGAATATATGCAGAGTGTTATTATAGTAAGAACAATTCCGGCAGATGAAAAGTGGGTGGTAGGGCACCAAGTAGTGATACCATTTGGGCATCAGAATGAAACTTTGAGAGTGGCTCATGAAATTCCAATGGCGGGACATTTGGGAATTAGGAAAACTCAAGTTAAGATACAAAAACATTTCTATTGGCCTGGACTACATAGGGATGCAGTGAAATTCTTTCAAATATGTCAGGTGACAGGAAAGCCTCAGGCAATGATTAAGTCTGCGCCTTTAATTCCAATTCCAGCATTTGAGGAACCTTTTAGCAGGGTCCTAATTGATTGTGTAGGACCCCTCCCCCCTTCCCCCGGCAAGGCTAAAAGGGGAATCAGTATTTACTGACAATTGTGGATGTGCCCACCAGATTTCCTTAAGCAATACCTTTAAGAAAAATTACAGCAAAGGTGACTGTGGAGGAGTTAACCAAATTCTTTACAAGGTATGGAGTACCAAAAGAAATACAGTTGGATTAGGGTTTGAATTTCACATCACAACCGTTTAAAGAAGTAATGAACAGCCTAGGAATAAAAAAATTTAGGTTGTCAGCCTATCACCTTGAATCACAAGGTGTCTTAGAAAGGTGGCATCAGGCTTTAAAGACTAAAGAGCATATAGTCAAGACTACCCACATGGTTGGGATCGAGGAATTCCATTCTTGTTACTTACTATTAGGGGCACCCCTAATGAGTCAACAGGTTTCAGTCCTTTCGAGTTAATTTATGGGCATGAGGTGAGAGGACTATTCAAACTGATTCAGCAGAAATTAATGAGCCAAATATCTGAAACAAATCTCCTGGATTATGTGACAAAATTCGGAGAGAGATGAAGTAAGGTGTGTGAATTAGCTAGAAAACATTTAAAGATATCCCAACAAATGATGAAAGCAAAGGCAGACAAAAGGGCAAAGACTCCCAGTTTTGTGGCTGGGGAGAAAGTGTTAATATTGTTGTCAGTGTCAGGTGAACCATTGAAGACGAGGTTTAGTGGACCTTACGAGATTGAAAAGAGACTGAGTGAAGCAAACTACGTAGTAAGTACTCCAGATAGAAGGAAGAGTCATCAATTGTGCCATGTAAATTTGCTCATAAAACACTTTGACAGAGCAAAGAGACAGGAGGAGGTACTGGTAGTTGTAAGTAAGGAAACGGAGGTAGGAATTAAGGATTCTGAAGTTGATCTTCCTCTGATTAAATTGGACAATGAGGAAGTACTTAAAAATTTAGGTGTCATATTGGATTACCTTCCAGAAAAGGGTCAGAGTGATTTGAAAGAGCCATTGCAGTGACACAAAACTATTTGTGGAATTATAATGGGGGGTATGGATTTAGCTGTATATGATGTTGATGTGAGGAATTCAGGTTCAATAAGGCAACACCTGTGAGAAGCTCACTGCAAGGAGAAAGACTACAGGAAGAACAGCACAATGCAAACCATGGCTCAGAAGGTAGTCTGAGAGGTGGATTAGGGGGAAGAGTAGAATAGAAATGTGGTAATGATAGGGGTCTCTATAGTTAGGCAGATAGTTGGCATCTTCTGTAGCCAAGAACAAGAATCCAAAGGATGTGTTGCCTACCCAGTGCCAGGATAAGGAATATCTCACAGCGTTTGGGAACGAAGCTGGAAAGGGTGGAGGTAAATCCAGCTGCTGGGGGCCATGTTGGAACAAATGACATAGGTAAGTAGAAATAGGGAGGAGGTCCTTCTGAAAGAGTAACAGGAATTAGGCTCTAAATTAAAAAGCAGGACATTGAGGGGAATAACTTCTGGACTACTGCCCAAACCACATGTGAATTGGCATAGATGCAGACAGATCTTAAGAATCAATGTGTGGCTAAGGGGCTGATGTGGGGAACAGGGGTTGCTTTTCCTGGGACAATGACATCAGCTATGGGCTGGGATGGAGCTGTGCTAATGGGATGGGTTCCATCTGAACTCCGATGTAGTTACTGAAAAATCAGGACTAGGAATTAAACATTGCAGGGCATAACATATTTATAAAAGATAGAGAGGAAAAACAGGGAAGCGTAGGAATTCTACTTATTGGAATAACATAATGGGAATAGAAAATATGGATACAGCTATCAGCAAGACAAAAATAGAATCCATATAGCTAAAGATAAAACATAATAAAGAATCAATCAAGCTATTGGTGTAATCTACACATCACCTAATAGTGCAAGGGGGGTGGAGGAAGAAATATGCAGACAAATTAGGGAATTGAGTAAAAACATAGAATAATAATCATGGTGGATTCCAACTAGTCTGATATTAATGGGACAGAAGAGGCAGTTAAAGGGAATAAGGAATATGTTTTTCCAGGCATTTTTGTTTTTGTTAAGGAAAACGACTCCTTTGTAACTCAATTTGTAAAAAGCCCAACAGGGAAATAAGCACTATTGGATCTACTAATGGGGAATGAACCAGACCAGATAAGAGAAGTAAAAGTAGGGAAACATCTAGACAAGAGTACCAAAATATAATAGCCTTTAAGGTGATAATAGAGAAGAATGTACATATGAAGAAAATCATCCTATTGCTGAAAAAAAGAGATTTTTTCTCAACTTTTCATCTTGCATTCATCGGGACAATTTGCAAGAAAATACCAATGTCAGGGGAAACAACATATTTAATACAATCCACTAGTTTTTAGGATGTACAGCCTACATACTTAGCATCACACTGACACTGAAATTCAAACACCACATTGCTCATTTGTGTGATAGGCAGAACATCTTTTTTGGCTTGATGGCAGCATCCTTTTACTGGCAAATACCACTCATGTTGCTACTGCATATTAGCAGCGTGAAACAGCTAGCTTCACCTGTTGTTCAATTTTTTGAGATACCTTGCCCTTCTAGGATAACCTGAGGTAGACTGGGCACTTTTCAGGGCCGAAAGTGATGGCCCTGGGCCCGTTCATGGGTTTGCATGATATACATTGTGAAATGATCTGACCGGGGTAGCCATTACCCCACAGGTGTCTTTGATGTGCCCTATTTCAGCATCAAGCTTGCATGGTGAGCAAGTGGCTCAGGCCCTACTTACGAGGTTCCATGGCAATGCCTCTACCGATCAGAGTCCACTTGCCAACCAGTCAGCATTCTCTTTTCATACAGTATAAATATGTTGTGTCCCCTGACATTGGTACTTTCTTGTGAATTGTCCTGGTGAGTGCAAGACGGAAAGCATTGACAAAAAAATCATCCTACTAGATTGGAGAAAAGCTGATTTTGAGGGACTGAGAATAGAAATTGGCAAAATAAAATGGGCAACAACATGGGCAAACCATGGTGTAGAACAACAATGGGAAACATTGAAAAAGGTGTTCAACAGAGTGCAAGAAAAATAGGAAATAACAAACTAAACACCAGTAGGACTCCATGGATGAATAAAGACATAAGGGAACAATTGAGGATTAGGAAAAAAAGCATACATTAAGTACACAGACAGTAGATGATAAGGGAGAATACAAAGGGATTAGGCGAGAAGTAAATACAATTAGAGAGGCAAAGGAGAATATAAAAAGGAAAGCTGTAAAAGGAATGGAATCATTAAAGGGTAGACAGTACATTGCCACAAATAATAATAGAGATTTGGCAGAAATATTAAATAATTATTTTGCTTCAATATTTACTAGGGGGCTAGAAAAGGTAACATTGAATGATGAGCAGAACAGTGAGATAAGTACATTACAAACTTAAAAAGGGTATATATTGAATAAACTGAACAAACTCAAAGAGGATAAATCCCTTGATCTGGAGGGATTTCATCCACAAATTTTAAAAGAACCTAGGGGAGAGATAGCACAGGCATTACAACACAAATTTAATAATTTGTTAGAAAAAAGATGTAGTGCCAGAGGGCTGACAGATTGGGAGGGATGATCAATCCTGAGGAGGACAAACCAGGTTACAGGGGGACACTAATAAAATTACAGAATGGGCAAATAATTGACAAATGAAGTTTGACACAGATAAATGTGAGGAAGTACATTTTGGTAAGAAGAATAGGAAGGTCACTTATTACTTGGAAGGTACAAGTCTAGCTGGGGTAGAGGAACAAAGGGATCTTGGAGTACAAATACATTAATCACTAAAGGCTGGACCACAGGTTAGCAAGACCATAAAAACCAAACCAAGAACTAGGCTTTACCTCTGGGGAGATAGAATTGAAAAATATGTAAGTTATGCTAAACTTGTAACAAACCATGGTTAGGCGACATTTAGAGTACTGTGTGCAACTCTGGTTGCCATGTTATATAAAGGATGTAGAGACACTGGAGAGGGTGCAGAGAATATTTAAAAGTATGATACCAGAAATGTGCGGATATACATATAAGGAAAGGTTTGACAAGTTGGTCTCTCTTATCATGAAAAAAGAACACACGACTTAGGAGCAGGAGTAGGCCTCTCGAACCTGCTCCGCCATTCAAAAAGATCATGGCTGATCTGAATGCAACCTCAACTCCACGTTCCTGCCTACTACCGCTAACCTTTCACCCCCTTGTTAATCAAGAACCTATCTAGCTCTGCCTTAAAAATATTCAAAGACTCTGCTTCTATCGCCTTTTGAGGAAGAGAGTTACAAAGAGCCACAACTCCCTGAGAGAAAAAAATTATGCTCACCTCTTTCTTAAATGAGAAACCCCTTATTTTTAAACAGTGACCACTAGTTCTAGATTCTCTCACATGAGGAAACATCCTCTCCACATCCACCCTGTCAAGACCCCTCAGGATCTTAAAGGCTTCAATTAAGTTGCCTCTTACCCTTCTAAACTCCAGTGGATACAAGCCTAACCTATCCAAACTTTCCTCATAAGACAACCCACCCATTCCAGATGTTAGTCGAGTAAACCTTCTCTGAACTGCTTCTAACGCATTTAAATCTTTCTTTAAATAAGGAGACCAGTACTGTACACAAAATCCAGATGTGGTCTCACCAATACCCTATATAACTGAAGCATAACCTCCCTTCCTTTATAGCCAATTCCCCTCACAATAAATGATGACATTCTATTAGCTTTCCTAATTATCAGCTGTACCTACATAATAAACTTTTGTGATTCATGCACTAGGACGCCCAGGTCCCTCTGAACCTCAGAGCTTAGCAATCTCTAACCATTTAGATAATAAGCTTCCTTCTTATTCTTCCTGCCAAAATGAACAATTTCACATTTGCCCACATTATGCTCCATTGCCAGATCTTTGCCCACTCACTTAACCTGTCTATGTCACTTTGTAGCCTCCTTACATCCTCTTCACAATCTGCTTTCCCAACTATCTATGTGTCGTCAGCAAATTTAGCCACCATTCCTTCGGTCCCTTCATCCAAGTCATTTATATAAACTGTAAAAAGTTGAGGCCCCAGCACTGATCCCTGTGGCACACCACTTGTCACATCCTGCCAACTAGAAAAAGATTAAAGCAAAATACTGCAGATGCTGAAAATCTAGAACAAAAACAAAATACCTGGAAAAACTCAGCAGGTCTGACAACATCTGCGGAGAGGTTTCTGTTAGCTAGTCAATCTTCCATCCATACCAATATGGTATCTACCTACACCATGAGCTTTTATTTTCTGCAATAACCTTTGATGTGGCACTTCATCAAATGCCTTCTGCAAATCTAAGTACAGTACATTCACTGGTTCCCCTTTATCCACAGCACATGTGACTCCTTCAAGGAACTCCAATAAGTTGGTTAAACATGATTTCCCTTTCACAAAACCACATTGAACTTGCCTTATTACCTTGAATTTTTCGAAGTGCCCTGCTATAACATCTTTTATAATAATGTCTAACATTTTCCCTATGACAGATGTTAGGCTAACTGGCCTGTAGTTTCCTGCTTTCTGTCTCCCTCCCTTTTTGAATAAAGGAGTTACATTTGCTATTTTCCAATCTAATGGAACCTTCTCCGAATCTAAGGAATTTTGGAAAATGAAAACCAGTGCAACAACTATCTCACTAGCCACTTCTTTCAAGACCTTAGGGTGAAGTCCATCTGGACCTCAGGATTTGTCAGCCCGCAGCCCCAACAATTTGCACAATACCACTTAACTGGTGATTGTAATTTTCCTGAGTTCATCCCTCCCTTCCATTTCCTGATTTACAGCTATTTAGGGGATGTTACTTGTGTCCTCTATAATGAAGACCAAAGCAAAATACCTGTTTAATTCATCCGCCATCTCCCGAGGGGTGCCTTCACTAGGAGGTTCTCAATTAATCCTATCTCGTTGCTCAATACCAGGTCTAGTATAGCCTGCTCCCTGGTTGGCTCCAGAACGTGCTGTTCTAAGAAACTATTCTGAAAACATTCTATGAACTCTTCATCTATGCTACCTCTGCCCATCTGATTTTTCAATCTATATGTAGATTAAAATCCCCCATGATTCTTGCTGTACCTTTCTGGCAAGCTCCCATTATCTCCCAAACTGCTTCTACATCATGGTTTCCTGAATTTAGGTCATCCCTCTCTAATGGGTGGGCCAATTAAGGCCTGCCCAGCGGGCTGCCTGACGGGAAGCGCTATGTGCTTCCTGTGGGGGGGAGGGAGGAATTCCCCAACTGTCAAAGTGAGACTAAGTGCTGTCTCAGGGAGATCACTGACAGTGCTTCAAAGTTTAAAAATAGAAAAATAAAAAATTATTAACACGTCCCCCTCATGTGACAATGTCACATGTGATGGGACATGTTAATAAATATGACTAAAACTTTAGTAAAGTTTTTTAAAACAGACATGAAACCTCATCACACTGGTGGATGAGGTTTCATGTATTATCAGAAGCCCGCTGGGGCTCCTGGCCTGCCCGCCAGCCTTAAGGTTGGACGGGCGGGGCCTTTAATTGTCTTAATTATCCTATCAATGGCCTCAATTGGCCATTGACAGGACGGCGGGCGAACAGCTGATCGCGCTGTCCCCCCGCCTTCCTGAATATTTAAATGGGGTGGGATGACGTCGGGGGTTCCTCCCATTGTCATCCCGCATCATTTTTGCGTCGGCGAGCGGGCCCCGCCCCCAACCCGCCAACGGAAAAATTCTGGCCAATGCCATCATTAATTAACAGAGCCACCCCTGCACCTTTTCCGAACTTCCTGTACTTCCTAAATGTCATGTATCTTTCAATATTCAGTTCCCAATCTATGTCATCCTGTAGCCATGTCTCTGTAATGGCTATCAGATTGTACTTATTTATTTCTATTTGCCCTAACAGTTCATCTGTTTAGTTTCGAATGTTACATGCGTTTAGATAAAGAGCCTTTAGCTTTGCCCTTTTATTATTTTTGTAGCGCCTAGCCTTATGTACTGATTTATTCTTAGAATTGTACTCTCTGTCCCTTCCTGTCACAGCCTGTTTATCATATCCCATATTACCTTTCTCTCTTGCCTTGTCTCTACTCTTTGGTTTATCACATCTTCCCAAATTTGATCCATTGTCCCCACTATTCAGTTTAAAGCCCTCTCTACTTCCCAAGTTAGTTGACTCACAAGCCCCAGCACGGTTCAGGTGTAGACTGTCCCAATGGTACAGATCCCACTTTCCCCAATACTGGTGCCAGTGCCCCACAAACTGGAATCCACTTCTGCCATACCAGTCGTTGAGCCACACATTCATTTCTCTAATTTTATTTGTCCTATGCCAACTTGCACATGGCTCAGGTAATAATCCAGAGATTATTACCTTTGAAGTTCAGCTTCTTAATTTGGTGCCTAGCTCCTCATACTGACTCTGCAGAGCCTCCTTCCTTATCATGCCTATGTCATTGGTACCTGGACCAGGACCACTGGATCCTCCCCCTCCCACTGCATGTTCCTCTCCAGGCCTGAGCAGATGTCCTGAACCCTGGCACCAGGCAGGGAACAAAGCCGTCTGGGCTCTCACTCTTTGCTACAGAGAACAGTGTCAATCCCCCTCATTATTCTGTCCCCTACTACCACTACATTTCTTTTTGCACCACCCCCCCAACTTGGATGGCTTCCTGTACCATGGTGTCATGGTCAGTTTGCTCTTCCTCCCTGCAGCCCCCACTCTTATCCTAACAAGCTCAGAGAACCTCCAACATGTTGGACAATTTCAGAGGCTCACACTCCTGCACTCCTGCCCCCTGGGTCTCCTTACCTGCCTCACTCACAGTCACATCCTCCTGTCCCTGGCCACTGACCAAATCAGAATACCTTATCCTAAGCAGTGTGACTGCCTCCTGGTATAAAGCATCCAGGTAACTTTCTGATTAAGCAAAACACTGCAGATGCTGGAAATCTGAAATAGAAACAGAAAATGGTGCAAAAACTCAGCAGTTCTGAGAGCATCTGCGGAGAAAGAAACAGAGTTAACGTTTTGAGTCCATCCTTCAGAGTAAGAGAAGAAGAGTCATATGGACTCAAAATATTAACTCCGTTTCTCTCTCAACAGATGCTATCAGACTTGTTGAATTTTTCCAGCATTTTCGTTTTTTACTTGAGGTAACTTTCCCCCTCCCTGATATGTCGCACAGTCTGCAGCTCAGCCTCCAGCTCAAAGACTCTGAGCCGAAGTGCCTCAAGCCGCAAACACTTACTGCAGATGTGTTTTCCCTGGATCACAATGTTATGCAGGAGCCCCCACTTGCTGCAGCCTTGACACATTACCTGTCCTGCCAAGAACACTGGCAAGGACTGGTTGGGCTGAGTGGCCAGTTTTCCATGTCATATTTCCTATGTAATCCTGTGTAATCTATTACAATTCCATGGCAAGAAGTTCATGAACATTACAATAATAATTTTATGGGGGAATTTTAATGTGAGAACACACTGGGGAGTTGGGGGAGCAGGGTCCGGTAGCAAGTGGGAAACCCAAGAAGATAGTGTGGTTTTTTAACCCAGTCACTACATTTCATCTAATTAGCATACTTACCAACCAGTTCGTGAGAGCAATGGCGATAACATTGCACATGAGTCACTTTCAACTATTTAAGGAGGCACAACTGATGGATTGTGGAGATGGGGGGGACAAAATACTGTCCTAATGGAGTCTCAGCATTCCAAGTGTGCACCAGGCATTACTCTTGTTTCCTTGCAGGTGATCCCTCAGTTTGTAAGGGCCCACAGGGAAATAATCTTCCCAATGGGTGGGAGAAGTCATTCAGGAAGTAGTCACAGCCCCTTCACTTGAAATCTTCAAGACCCATCTCTAGATTATTTCCAGTAATAAGTTTTCATTATCAGGACTACCATATTAACAGGTCATGTCTATCTTAGCTGGTGCTAGCCATATAAATGTTGATGGAATATGGATGTTAGTCTGTCATGTCAACACAGTCAAAGCAGGAGCAGGATAAGCAGAAACAGAAGCAGTAAAAGAAAGCAATCATAGTTGAAGATTACTCAGGAGGCGAACAGCAGGTTTGTGGTGCCATGCTCTTGGATTTAGTTTTGAAAGCTGTTTAATGATCTAATCAGGACAGGAAACGTGAGTACAACTACATCCTGCCGTGTTGACCCCTTTAATCACATTTTGGTTTAATGTTTGTAAGTTTCCTTTAAACTTTGTCCTTGGTTTTACAGCTGACCTGAATTAGGGGCTGTGCTTGATTTCTCCCTTGTTATTGTTAATTTAGTTAATTGTTTTAACTCTACAAGAGTTACATCCTGCCGTGTGAATCACAACAAGCCCCTCACTTTGCCTTCTCAAGCCTGCTCCAACACATAACTCCTCAAATCAACTCACCCAGGAGGTGCACCCACCCCACTCTGTCAATGCACTTCCTCACATTCTCATTTGTCCAGCCGCTACTCTCCACTATCAGCTTCCTATTTTCAGCCCCCTGGGTCCTAAGCTCCATAAGCCCCTCCTTAAATCCATCCACCTCTCACCTCTCTCTCCTCTTTAAGTTACTCCTTAAACCCTACTTCCTTGGCTCAGCATTTGGTCTCCCATCCTAACTGGGCTGAGTTATAAGCTTAAAATTGGTTGGGTACGAGGATTATAGTCAGAAAAATCTGTTTCCTGTCATCAACTCACAGGGTGTTGCATTGTTTGAGGTGCTGCCTTTTAATGAAATTTAAGCTAATGTTCCTGTTCAGGTAGATATTAAAAATCCCATGAAGTGAATTGATTGTGGGCAGGGGGAAGTCGATTCAAAAGTAACAGTCAAATGGAAATTGAACAAAATATTAGAAGGGTAAAAGAATACACAGAGTTATGGAGAAAGAGCAGGAGAGTGGGGTGAATTGGATAGCTCTTCAAAAATGTAGGCACAGACACAATGAACCAAAAGGCCTTCTTCTGAACTATATCATTCTAAGAATCTAAAGCACACTTATTTCCAGCTTTAACTGAGGCCGGAAGTTGAGAAAGTGACCAAACTGTTTCAAGGTAGCAGGTTGGAACTTTAAATATGATAATGAGGCTGTTTCATGCAGGTTTTAAATTTTCACTGCAGTTGGCTGGGTGTTCTGAACGTCACTGAAGCAAAGACTTTGTGGATTCAAGAGATGAGTGCCTTCATAACATCCTCTTTGATCCAGGTTACTTAGTGAAAAGCCATATCCCAAAACATTGCCCCTTCACCCACGCCTCCCACGCCTCCAATCCCACCATGAGACCTCAGATCCAATTTCTAACAAGCGCCAGGCCCCTGATCTGCCCCCATCACCAGGCCTGCATTCACCGCCTCCAGCCTCCAAACTCCAATCCCTGTCCTCAGGGGCAGATTTGCAATGATACACACCATGCCGTGGCTTGGGCCCCGAAATGACAGGGGAGGGGGCCCAAAATGAATGAGTTTCAAAGCATTCAAACTGGGTATGTGAACTGATGCTGCGTTTGCACAGTTAACAAGGGAAGCGCCGAGTAAATGAGCTATTTTTGAGACCAAGCGCTGTGTATGACAGGAATGGCAGGCACCCAGGGTGGTCTTAGCAACATCTTTGCCTCTGATCAGCTACACAAGCATACCCAAAGAAAACACCTTTCAGGTACACTCACTTTGCTGACAAATGATCATTTTGCAAAGTGGGTCTGTCTCAGTCTCTGTCAAACCTTCACAAAGTAAATAGTAAAACTTCACTATTCCACCAGGAAAGTGATGCTTAGAAAAGTAAGTTTGAAAAGAGATTGAAATATTCAGAAATGCTATTAACAGTTGGCTAGGAATTGCTCCTTTTCCAACCAAGTTGCCCCAGCAATTATACTTCCCCCTTTGTTTTGACAAATCCCTTTCCTCCCACATATACACTCTCTCTGATACAAGGCATAGAGCAGACTGCTAGGGGCACACGGTGAGCCAATTCGCATTACCCAACAATGATGAAGTCCGTCTGCTCCTCTCAGCCCATGATCGCCAATGCAAGCCAGGAGCTCACTCACTGGTTGTTTGAATTAATAGCCAGGGCCACAAGTTAAAGGTGTCAGTGGTGGCTTCGATGCTTGCCGTCTGGCCTCGGGGTCAGATGGCTGTGGGTTTAAGTCCCACTCCCCTCCAGAGGAGACACTCCAGGGAAGTGCTGACCTGTCAGAGGTGCAACCCGTGAGGCTATTTTGAAGAAGAGCAGGTGCCCTTGGCGTCCTGACCAATATTTATTCCTCAATCAGCATCACACAAAACAGATTCTGGTCATTATCACATTGTGTGTGGGAGCTTACTGGGTGAAAACTGGCTGTGGCATTTCCCACATTCCCGCTTCGAAAGTACTTCATTGGCTGTAAAGCTTTGGGACTTTTGGTGGTCTGTAAATGCTGGTATGACTATGAGGTGGTTTTAGAAGGACCAGCCCATCATGCTGGGACAGGAGGAACTGCAGCCCACACCCATGCTTACGGCTAGCTTCTTACCTCAAAAATGCCAAGTTCGACTCATTGACAGGAAATAAGTAGAGACAGATTAACCTGGCACTGCTCTGGGCTAAATCCTATCAGCTGGTTTCATAGTCACATCGTCAGAATCATTCCTTGGCTCTCAATGTCTCATGTAAAGAGACAACAAAAACTGGACTGGAAAATGGACTGTGGTCAGATGTTGAAGGGAAGATGCCGGGCAGTCCCAAAGCCTCACTCTGCACATTCTCTTACTAATCAGCAAGCTTTGATCAGGAGAGAAGCTTTAGTAAAACCTCAGCCAGTTTGACCAGAGATTGAAACATTGACCTCCAGCCAAGTTTTAATTTAATTTTAATTTAAATGATTGTAATGCAGGCTGGCCTGAAACCACAACAGCAGCTCATGCTCCTCCAATGAACGACACTGAGTGAGTGATGAGATCTCAGTAAAGTACAATGTTTCTCGAGTCTCCTATGTAGCAGATGTGTTGGCCGTGATATTTTGCTTCAGTAAACTGTTGGCACCGGAGCAGGGCTCCAGTCTGCTGTCTCTGTGTCTGAACAAAATTTTACCAATAGACTGAGATATCAATGTTCAAGTGGGCATCTAGTCAGCTTCTGTCTCTTGCCTGCAGACACTCTCTCTCCCTTCCTCTCTCTATGTATAATCTGTCCTTTGTTTTTGGCTTTTCTCATTAGCAAGTTCCATGTTTTCTTGCTTCACATTATTTACCATCTTCACCATCATTCAGGCAAGAGGATTTGATTTCAACCAGGCAATTGTTCATACAGGCACATTTTTACAAGTGAAGAATTTGTGTATTTTCTTGGCTTTGCCTTTCGGGTCCCAGAGGGTGGGGCCCAAACATGCAGCTGAGAACAGGGCCCCACTAACTGTAAATCCACTGCTACCCATCCTAACCAATCAACCCATGCCCACCCCCTGACACACTTTAGCCCCTATAATCGACCCTCTTCCTCCGTCCACCTAATTGACATTCCCATTCTGATTGATCCCCCCCTTCCTCCATCAATACCCCCCTCCTGAGGTAAAGGTTTAACAGCTTATGGGGAAATCCTAAATTGCGGGTCCCCAACCACACTCTGTGGGTCAGGTCTGTAAATATTCTGCCCACCGTTTCTACATGGCTTGGTGTTAAATTCTGTCTGATAACACTGCTGTGAAGTGTCTTGCACTGTTTTAACTACTTTAAAGGGGCTGTAAAATGGAAGATGTTGTTGCATTCTCTGGAGTGGCAGAGGTGCCATCTTTTGGAAGAGAATTTAAAATGAAGGTTTCACAGATTAAGGTGACTGACAAAAGAACTAACAGCAACATGAGGTAAACTTTTTTATGCGACGAATGATTAGAATCAAGCTTGAGTTGCCTAAGGGTATAGGAAAGGCAAATTCAATTGTTGCTTTTGTTACGATCCCTGTGAGATGATAGCTTTTAAAAAGAGATATTAATTTCCCAGCAACCAACGGAAAGAATCGCACGACAGGATGTCACATTTTAAGACTTTTACTCTGTCATGCCCAGTAACGGTGTGTCGTATTCCTAACCTTTAAGATACATTTTTTATTCAATGTGGATCCTGAAATTGACTTTTCCTTTAAAAAGTGAACAATGTGCCACAAAGATGGCTGCCGAAGGTCAGATGACCTGGCTTGTGCATTCAAAAACTAACTCAATATCTAACAAAGACAAAGGAGGACGCCCCAGGCAAAAAAGTGTCAGCTACACAAACCCTAAGACCATCAAAAGACATTCCCAAATTGAATAGGTCTTTTTTGAAACAAAGAAGGTCTTAACCCCCTCACAACCAATGTCTTCAAACAATAAATCAGGATGTGGCTAATCAACCCAATACCAGCACAACATTTGGAAGAGGAACTGCAATTGTGAGGGGTCACATGGGGACGCAGACAGGTTTGTCACATGTTTTGTAATCTTTAAATGCTGACTGCAGAAAGTAAGATAGCAGAAGCAGAAATGGCAGTAACAACTATGCCTTAAAAGAACCAGAAGCTGTAACATCACAAGCCTGCTGCTTTTCAGTCCACCAGTACAGCAGACTGATCCCCTGGTAACGAGACTATGATTAACTAACTTCATGACTTGCAGAAAGTCCATCCCTTCAAGAGAATCCTGAAACTAATTTGGCGTACGATTTTGGCTGTTGAATTCAGCTAAACCACATTTCAGGAGTGAAGACATCTTCATCAGGCCTGCAACACATGTTTTCCAGAACAAAACAATCACATGAATTCTGAACTTTATATAACTTACAAAAGAGCACTATTCTCCTCAGCTGTACTTCCCTTGAGGTGTGTTTGTGATTATATGAGTGGGGCGTGTGCTTAAATAAACAACCATCTTTCTTTAATTAAAGCCACGAAAAACTTGCTGCCGGTTTTCAAATTGCCCACACACTCAGGGGTTAAACACACACACACACACACACACACACACACACATCTTCCCCTCAAAAGTTTACTGATTGTGGATAGTTGGGAAAGCAACAGGAATTTCAGCAATTCTCTCTCACCCTGTCCATAACAACTGTAACAAATAAACTAAAATCAGACTGGCAGCTGGAGTCAATGTGGCGCATCCATGGGCCTGAGAGCCTCATGGATAACAGGCTCAGAGACGTGGTCACACTGCAGCTTAGGAGTGGAGGCAGAGAGGGAATGGGTGACCACCAGGCAGTCCAAGAGGACCAGGCAAGTAGTGCAGGACTTCCCCCGGGGTGCCACTCGTTAATCGTTTTTCCATTTTGAATATTGTGAAGAACAAAGAACAAAGAAAACAAAGAAAAGTACAGTACAGGAACAGGCCCTTCGGCCCTCCAAGCCTGCGCCGATCATATTGCCCGTCAACTAAAACATTTTGCACTTCCGGGGTCCGTATCCCTATATTCCCATCCTATTCATGTATTTGCCAAGCTGCCTCTTAAACACCACTATCGTACCTGCTTCCACTACCTCCTCTGGCAGCGAATTCCAAACACTAACTACCCTCTGCATAAAAAACTTGCCCCGCACATCTCCTCTATAGTTTTCTCCTCTCACCTTAAATCTATGTCCCCTAGTAATTGACTCTTCCACCCTGGGAAAAAGCTTCTGAGGAATGCAGTCAGAATCAGGTTTCTGGCACCATGGGGTGGCTCTGCTGTACAGGAGATGAGGGCAAAGAAGAAAAAGCAGTAGTGACAGGGGATTCGTTAGTTAGGGGAGCAGACAGGCATGTTTTTGGCCATAGAGTTGACTCCAGGATGGTATGTTGCCTCCCTGGTTTCAGGGTAAAGGACATCACAGAGCGACTGCAGGACATTCTTCTGGAGGAGGGTGAATAGCCAGAGACCATGGTCCACATTGGTTACAATGACTTAGGTATAAAGGTGGTGAGGGCCTGAAAGCAGATTTTAGGGAGCCAGGAAAAAAATTGAAAAGCTGGACCTCTAAAGCAGTGACCTCAGGATTACTCCCTGTCCTACGTGCTAGTGAGCATGGAAATAGTGAATTGAGTGTTGAACGTGTGGCTGGAAAGCTGGTGTAGGAGGGAGGGCATCAGATTTCTGAGGCATTGTGACCAGCTCTGGAGAAGGTGGGATCTGTACAAGCTGGACAGTCTACACCTGAACAGGACTGGGGTGAATGTCCTCATGGGGAGGATTGCTGGTGCTGTTAGGGAGAGTTTAACTAGATTGGCAGGAGGTGGGAACCTGAGGGCAGGTTCAGATAGGATAAATTCAAAGCAGGGAGCGGGAGACAGAAAATTAGCGAGTGACTCTGAAAGACAGAAGAAGCAAAGGTTAAAATGTTTACAACACAGGAATTTACCAGGGTTAAAAGATGTATATCTAAATACAAGGAGTATAGCAAATAAAGCCAATGAACTGAGGGCACAGATTGACACATGGCAGCGTGACATCATTGCTATAACGGAAACTTGGCTTAAGGACGCGCAAAAATGGCAGCTCAACATCCGTGGATATAGGGTTTTCGGGTAGGATAGAGAGAGGGATAAAAGAAGCTGGGAGTTTAGCATTATTGGTTAAAGAAACAATCACAGTTGTGAGGATGGTTGATATACTAAATGAAGCATCAAATGAAGCCATATGGGTTGAGCCCAGAATTTAAAAAGGGGCAGCCACACTACTAGGAGCATACTATAGACACCCAAATAGTGAAAGTTAGTTAGAAGAGCAAATATGTGGGCAGATTTCTGAGTGTAAAAACAATAGAGCAGTAATAGTTGGAGACTTCAATTACCCTAATATCAACTGGGATACAAACAGTTTGAAGGACAGAGGGCACAAAGTTTTCTTGAGCTGCATTCAAGAAAACTTTATCAGCCAGCATGTAACAAGCCCAACGAGAGGGAGTGCAAATCTTGATTTAGTATTAGGCAAGAAGCAGCAGTGGGTGACCATTTTGGAGGTTGTGACCATAATAGTTAGATTTAGCATTATTATGGAAAAGGACAAAGGACAAAGAAAGGACAGGGGTAAAAGTTCTAAATTGGGGAAAGACAAATTTTACAAAGCTGAGGGGTGACCTTGGCGAAAGTGGACTAGTTACAGCTACTAGAAGGGAAATCAGTGACAGACCAGTGAGAAGTCAGACTCTACGGGCACAGTGTAGACTTGTTCCCACAAAGAAAAGGGCAGTACTGCCAAATCTAGAGCCTATTGGTTATCCAGAAGCATACAGGGTAAGATAAAGCAGAAAAAGAAAGTTTATGGCAGTCACAAAAAGCTTAATACTGTAAAAAGCCCAGAGAATATAGAAAGTACAGGCGTGAGGTAGAAAGGAAATTAGGAAAGCAAACAAAGGATATGAAAACATATTGGCAGGTAAAATCAAGAAACACCCAAAGATGTTTTATCAGTACACTGAAAGCAAGAGGATAACTAAGGAAAGGGTAGGGCCAATCAGGGATGTCCAAGGTAACTTATGCATGGATGCAGGAGATGTGCGCAGGGTTCTCAATGAGTAAATTGTCTCTGTCTTCACAAAGGAGGTCGATGATGCAGACATTCTAGTTAATGAGGAGGATTGTGAAATATTAAATACAATAATCAAAATGAGAGAGGAAGTACTGGAGGGACTGCTATCTTTGAAGGTGGATAAATCACCTGGGTCCGATGGATTGTATCCAAGTTTGTTAAAGGAAGCCTGGGAGGAAATATCGGATGCGCTGAGGATCATTTTCCATTCCTCACTAGATACAGGTGAGGTATCAGAAGATTGGAGATTTGCAAACACTGTATCATTATTTAAAAATGGTACAAGGGATAGGCCAGAAAATTATAGGCCTGTCAGTCTGACTTCAAAGGTAGGCGAATTATTGGAATTGATTCTGAGAGACAGAATAAACTGACATTTAGAAAGGCATGGGTTGATCAGGGATAGTCAACATGGTTTGGTTAGGGGAAGACTGTGTCTTACTAATTTAATTGAATTTTTTGAGGAAGTAACAAGGAGGATTGATGAGGGTAGTGCAGTGGATGTTGTCTACATGGATTTTAGTAAGGTATTTGACAAGATCCCACATGGCAGGCTGGTCAGAAAAGTAAAAGCCCATGGGATACAGAGGAATGTGGTGAGTTGAATCCAAAATTGGCTCAGCGGCAGGAAACAAAAGCTAATGGTTGAGGGATGTTTTTGCGAGTGGAAAGCAGTTTCCAGTAGCATTCCACAAGGCTCAGTGTTAGGGCCCTTGCTGTTTGTTGTATATATTAATGATCTGAACTTAAATGTGGAAGGCATGATTGAGAAATTTGCAGATGACCCAAAAATTGGCCGTGTAGTTGATAGTGAAGAGGCAAATGGAATTCAATCCAGAGAAGTGTGAGGTCATACATTAGGGGAGGGCAAACAAAGCAAGGGAATACTCAATAAACGGGAGGATATTGAGAGGAGTTGAGGAAGTGAGAGACCTTGGAGTGCATGTTCACAGGTCCCTGAAGGTGGCAAGACAAGCGGATAAGATGGCAAAGAAACCATATGGAATACTTTCCTTTATTGGCCGAGGTATTGAATACAAAAGCAGGGATATAATGATGGAACTGTATAAAACACTGGTTAGGCCACAGTTGGAATTTTGCATACAGTTCTGATCACCTCATTAAAGGAAGGACATAATTGCTCTGGAGAGAGTGCAGAGGAGATTTGCAAGAATGTTGCCAGGGCTTGAAAATTGCAGTTATGAAGAAAGATTGGATAGGTTCGGGTTGTTTTCCTTAGAACAGAGGAGGCTGAAAGGTGACTTAATTAAGGTGTACAAAATTATGGGTGACCTTGATAGAGTAGACAGGAAAGACCTGTTTTCCCAAGCTGAGGGGTCAATTGCCATAGATTTAAGGTGGTTGATAGAAGGATTAGAGGGGATAAAAGGAAGAACTTCTTCATCTAAAGGGTGGTGGATGTCTGGAATTCGCTGCCTGGCTTGGTTGTGGAGGCAGAAACCTTCAATTCATTTAAAAGATACCTGGATCTGCACCTGAAGTGCCGTAACCTGCGCAGCTATGGACCAGCTGCTGCAAAATGGGATTAGAATGGACGGCTACTTTTTATTTTTCCTTTTACGGCTGACGCAGATACGATGCCTGAAATTTTCCAGCCCATTGGCCTTGGGTGTCATGGCGTACGGGGACAATATAGTGAGAAGACGAAAACTTCGTTTAACGCCATCGTGAAACCAGTTTGCGACCGTCTGCTCCACTTATCAATGGTGGGCCGCGTTTCCCACCGCCACACATCAGGAACATCATTTTAATACATTTGCGTCTAATTAAAAGCCCAGCTTGCTGGAATCATTCCCCCATGTTGCCGAAGACTGCACATGTCTAGGGAACTGGTTGGTCACATATGCCACCTGCTGCAGTATTTGGCAACACGAGGACATGGTGGGCATCCACTGCCCGTGGCCAAAGAAGTGACCGCGGTGCTCAATTTTTATGCCAGTGGCTCCTCCCATGACTCAACAGGTGACCTGTGCAGGATCTCGCAAGCCTCCATGCTCAAGTGTATCCAGGAGGTCACGGATGCCATCTTCGCGAAGGCACAGAACTTTGTGCATTTCGACTGGAATCAGGAAAGCCAGGGAGCAAAAGCGTTGGGATTTGTGGCGATCTCAGGTTTTCCACAGGTGCAGGGTGCCAACGACTGCATTCATGTGGCGTTCAGGTCTCCGTGGCAGCAGCAGTCAACTACGTCAACCCTATGGGCTTCCACTCATTGAATGTGCAGCTGGTGTGCGACCACCACAAACACATCCTGCAGGTTTGCACATGACCCCCAGGGAGTGTCCATGACTCCTACATCCTTAGCAGATCTCAGATCCCTGACATCTTCTACAGTCCACAGAGGCTGCAGTGTTGACTCCTCAGGGACAAGGTCTACCCGCAGAGGACATTCTATGACACCTGTGCGGCGGCCTCAGGCTGCAGCAGTGACGGGACATCGAACCTCGTGCCACAATCAGGACTTTGGTGGAGCAAATTCTAGGCATTTTGAAAATGAGGTTCCAGTGCCTTGACAGGTCCAGTGGAGCACTGCAATACAGTCCCCAGAGGGTGCTGCGCATCATCGGCACTTGCTGCATGCTCCACAACCTGACTCTGCAATGGGGGGGAGGACCTGACCGAGGAGGAGATGGAGGAACCACACATACCCTCTGCTGAAGAGGACGTTGAAGGTGATGATGGTGATGAGGTTCTCAAAGGCGAGGATCCGGGCAATGAGGCCATCGCACTGGCCAGACGAGGCTGTCATGCCCAGGAGGCCCTCATAGTCGCAAGATTTGTGGAGGATGATGACGAGATGCAGTGAGGACAGTCCTGACATCCTCACCTTGCATCTCTGAACATTTGACTCCTGTGTGGCTGATGGCAGCGCAGATACCCTCAGTGTTCAGGCTCATGTCACAGGGAAACAACGGAGACCTTAATAGTCATTAGATTCCAGGAGGATGACAACATGCAGAGAGGACATTCCATAGATCTTCACAGAGCCTCTGAGAATATCTGACTCCTGTCTGGCTGAGGGCAGCTCGCTTGCACTCCGTGATCAGGGTCATATCACAGAGACGCAGCTGTGAAACTTTAAAAGCACTTGATCCTTTGTCCGCCTTCAGCACCTGACCCCTTCAGGAGCACAACATCACCAGTTACAGAGGCTGAAGAGATGGGGGCCAGCCCCACCTTAAAGGTGCTTGAAGCACACAGAGAGAATGATGGAACTCTGTGACGTCTGCCCACGACATTCTGGCGGCAATGACAAGCACCATCGAGGTGCAGACATCAGTAATGTGTCCAGTGAGTGTGAGGATGGACCATCACTTTGATCTGAAGGTTGCACAAAGCACAAGGAAGAGGCCCTGGACTGAGACACCTACCTTTATCTTGTGCAGGAACCAAGGTTTCACACCTGAGTGACAAGAACACTGCTCATCAGAACAGAGAGCCATAGGAAAGAGGACATTCTTGGGAATTGATTTACAATAACGAACATTAAGTACAAATGATTAACACCCTTGCCCAGGCTGACGTTGACGAGCATTCTCTGGAGGGCCATGACCCGGAGGGCCTCGGCCTACTTTCGGGGTCCTGCTGTGTGGCAGTGGCACCCTCCACGTCCTGCGGAGCTGAAGCTGCTGGGGTCACAGGATGGGCTGGACACTCCCCGATGGCCCCTGGGTGTGCACCTGCTGAGCCTGCTCCCTATGGATGCTCAAGGGCCCCTGGCTGACTCCTTGAGGGGAAGAGGAAGCTGCAATGAGGTTGAGCGGCCCCACACCCCTCTCATGTACACACTGTTAGAGGCCAATTATGGCATCAGGGATGGAGCTCAGCCTGTGCAGCCGTGCAGGACCGATGTCCTGGACCAAGGCCTCCATGATGGCCGCCCTCCTACCAGTGTTGACCTCGGTGAGTTGGCATGCTGGCGCTATCATCTCAGCCTGAAGGCGGATGGAATCCTCCATCATGCCTAGCAATCTGAGGAGTGCAGTGGACATCCCTTCCTGATGTTCCCGAGCTTGCCTTTGCAGCTCCATCAACTGTGACATGACTGAATCCAGAGGCTCATCATCTGACTTGGACTCAGCATATTTCTGGCCTACAACTGTCCTCCAAGTGCTGGAAACCTTGGAAGACCCTGCCGCCGCCTGCTGTGGATCAGACAGTGCGATGTGCTCACCAGATTGTGACCCCAAGGCTACTCTGGAACTAGGTCCACTGAGGTATGTGTTCTGCGCTGGTGGACCATGTGGGTGAGTGCTGTGATGGGTCTTCAATGAGGGTATCATCAGATTCTTCTTCTGAAGTGCCTTCGGGGCTTGAGTCGAGGACCTGGCTCATGGGCCCCCTTGGTTGCTTCCCAGATGTGCCTGCGAAAGCAATGAGAGATAATTAGTACACGGCAAGGGACTGTGGAACAAGGGGACAGACTCACAGCATGGTTGTCTGATGAATGTTGCACTTCTTGGTTCTCATTTGATTGAGCACCATCGACCTCACCGTTAGCACAGGAATGGTCCAGATCATTGCCGGTAGGCTGAATGATTCAATTTTCAAAGTCTGTGAGGAACTTGATGTCGAGCATTCCTCCACCAGTCTGCGACTTCTCCTTTTTGTTGTCTGCTAGCTTGTCCTTCATGATTACAGATGAAGAGAGTATAAGCAGGACGGCCGCTAAGCCAGATGATAAGGATGCCTAGGTTGTGTGGGTGGTGAGTGGTGCCATGGACAGGATGAGGACACGATCCACAGGGCAGGTGAAGGTGTGTGTGAGAGAGTGAATGGTGATGTCCCTTTAACTGGCAGTGAGTGAGATCCCTGTGGATGTGTTATCGGTTTGTGAGTGTGTTAATGCATGATGAGAAGAGTGACTTACCCTGGCTGAATAGGGAAGATCCATTCATCCCCTTTCAGCACTGGGTGGCTGTCCTCTTTTGCAGGGCGTTGTCACTGACCACCACTGCCACTGTCTCCCATGCTGAATTGGTGGCCTTCACCGAGAGCAGGGTTAGAGGATTTCACGGTGGGCCTCTACTGCGTCCAGTAGGTGCCCGAGGGAGGCATCACTAAATTTGGGGGAAGCATGATTCCTCCCTTTCTGTAGTAATCTGATGTGTAAAATATACTTTTAAGAAGAAAGCTATAATGGAAGACCACATGATCTTGGTATCCAATAGCAGAGTAGCGCGGGCTACCTCTGTAGTCAGTCTTCTTTAGTTAGAGTCTGGAGTGTAGAGTCAGAGTCTGAGTTGTAAGCACACAAGTGTAGCTGCTGAGTTGCTTTGTAAATAAACAGAATGTGTTACTTCTAAGAACGGTCTGCTGATCTTCTCCATGTTGCCAACTTGGCCATCCCGAAACAAGCGTGCAACCCGGATCCATAAGTCCCGACAAACCAGTGGCTAGAATTTGGCAACGAGGAAGAAGCACAAAATGATGAGAAAAGGCAAGAAAGAATGAAGGAAATCAAGAGAACCGAAATTGGGCCGTACTTCACACAGTAATTGTAAGTTGAATATCCATCCTAATCGTCGAAGCAATCCTGTCAAAGTGTGCCGCAATTTGGAATAATTGATCCTTTCGATCCAGCCTCGGAGGATTGGTGTCATATTAAATGCTTTGTGTTTTTTTTCCAAGCGGGTGACATTGCAGGGAAGGAGAAGAGGTGAGTGATCTTCTTATCCATGTGTGGACTAAGACCTATGGATTGATTTGAAATTTGATGGTGCCCAGTGACCCAGATTCGAAAAGTTTTGATGACTTAGTGAGCCTCGTAAAGAGTCATTACCAACCAAAGCCCTCGGTAACAATGCAACACTTCAAATTTAACTCAAGAATTAGAGCCCCAGGAAAGATAGTTGCTTTTTATGTGGTAAGTCTGAAACAGTTAACAGAACATTGCGAGTTTGGTACATCTATAAATGATATGCTTAGAGATCGTTTGGTGTGCGGTATAAATTAAGACTTGATTCAGAAGAGATTACTGTCCAAAACAAATTTGAATTTTAAGAAGGACCTAGAGATACACTGGCTATGGAAGGTGCAGTGAGGGACTTGAAAGCTATACAGGGAGCACAAAATGGCGCCGACCTCCATATTGGTGCAGAGCCCCAGCCAAAAAGTGTGCGAAAATGCAAGGCTCTGCTCAGAAGTGGGAAACAGCCACCGCTACCAGACAAATAAAAAGAGATAACTTAGCAGTGAAAACATGGCATAATGGTAACAGGGATGGAAGCAGACAACCTTGTAATGAATTAGTTTTAAAAAATTGAATGTTTTTACTGTCATCGAAAAGGACACCTCATGAGAAATTGCAAAGATAGAATCAGGCAGACTTTCAAGCAAAAGCAAAAACCCCGTGAAATCTACAATGTAGAAGAGCCTGAAGTGACAGATTCAGATATTTATTCATTGTATAGTTTGAAGGCGGGAAGAATGGAACCAATCTATACAACAGTGAGAGTGAATGATAGGCCAATTAGAATGGAGATGGGCACAGGATCTTCAGATACTACAGTAATAAGTTAACATACCTTCAAGTATCTGAATTATGGGAACATAAATTAAATTTGGATGCCAAATTGAAAACTTACACAGGCGAAGACATCCAAATCAAGAGTGTAAGTAAAGTCACTGTACACTACAAAGTCAATTGGTAAAACTACCCTTGATGGTGATAGCAGGTGAGGGGCCAAACCTCCTTGGATGAAACTGGCTGAAAGAAATTAAATCGGAATGGGCTGAAATCTTCCAACTGAGAGCAAGTGGGCTATCAGAACTACTACAAAAATACGCCTCAGTCCTCAAGGATGAACTTGGGAAGATCGAAGGGCTACAAGCAAAAGTTCATGTGAATCCAGAGGCAACCCTCATGATTCATGAAGGCAAGACCAGTACCTTATGCAATGCGGGACGCCGAACTAGACAGATTAGAGAAACTGGGCATTATACAAGCTGTCCAGTTCTCAGAATAGGCAGCACCAATAGTCCCCATACTTAAACCTGAGCAAAGCATTCAAATTTGTGGAGACTACAAATTGACAATTAATAAAGTGGCTAAGTTGGACAGAACCCTATACCAAAAATTGAAGACCTGTATGCTAAGCTGGCAGGCAGAACCGCCTACACGAAGCTTTATATGAGTCATGCTTATCAACAATTGGAGTTAGAGAGGCCTCCCGGAAATTTGTAACAATTAATATACACAAAGGGTCGTACCAATATACCCATTTGCCTTTTGCTGTCTCCTCAGCTTGCGCCATATTCCAGAGAACAATAGGAAGTCTATTTTAGGGACTGCCCCATGTTGTAGTTTATTTAGATGATGTTCTGGTGACAGGACTCACTGAAAAGGAGCATTTGGCAAACTTGGAAGAAGTTTTAAAATATTTCCCGCAGGCTGGAGTGTGTTTAAAAAAAGAAAAGTGCACGTTCCAAGCAAAGGAGGTAATCTATTTAGATCACAGGGTAGATTCACAGGGCCTCCACCTGGTTGAGGAAAAAGTGAGAGACATAAGAGAGGCACCAGCACCAAAGAACACCTCCAAGCTCAAATCATTCTTGGGGATGATCAATTATTATCGGTGCTCCTTGCCTAATTTGTCAACAGAGATGGCACCACTGTATTACCTACTTAAGAAAAACAACATTGGTCTTGGTAAACACAGCAGAAAAAAGCTTTCACAAAATTGTTGAAAAAATTCTTGCAATCATCGGCCCTATTAGTACATTTTGGCCCGAAGAAAGAGTTAGTGTTGACATGTGACACACCTCCCTATGGAGTGGGAGCAGTGCTCTCCCATTGAATGGACAACGAATCGGAACAGCTTATAGGAAATGAATCAAGAATGCTCAACAGAGCAGAAAACGGACACTCAAAGATTGAAAAAGAAAGCCTGTCAATCATCTTTGGTGTCAAGAAATTTCACCAGCGTGTATACGGCCATCGTTTTATTATCATTTCTGACCACAAGCCGTTGCTAGGATTGTTCAACAAGGACAAGGCTATGCCACCCATAGCCTCAGCAAGAATACAAAGATGGGCATTGATCCTGGCAGCTTATGAGTATACTTTCATTCATAGGTCTGGAAGTCAAATTGAAAACGCTGATGCACTTCGTCATTTGCCCATGCAAGTAAACGATGGGGATGTTCCAATTCCTCAAAAATTCATTTTATTATTGAACATCTTAGATTCATCACCAATATTTGCCAGACAGATTAGAGATTGGACAAGTCAAGACCCAATCTTTCCCAAAGTATGAGAACAACTTCTTTATGGTTGGTCACAAGAACAGGAATCTGACAAAATGAAAGCGTATTTTCGGAAAAGATGCAAAATAACCAGCCAGGAGGGTTTCTTATTGTGGAGAGCACAGACAAAAGCCATTGTTGACTGAACTACATAGTGCACATCCAGGAATTTCCCAAATGAAGACAATAACACACAACTATCTCTGGTGGCCTGGGATGGATGGAGAAATAGAGAACTTAGTGAGGAGTTGTATGCAGTGTCAGCAAATGCAAAAGTTACCTCCAACAGCTCCGTTACACCCTTGGGAGTGGCCAAGAAGGGCATGGGTGCAATTACACATCGACTATGTGGGACCTTTTATGGGAATGATGTTTCTACTTATCGTTGACATTAAAGGAAATAGCTACAGAGATAGTGGATGCACTGGTAGTAATCTTCCAAGAATCCTTATATTCTGGAAAAGTCCCAGAGGATTGGAGCATGACGAATGTAACACTCTTATTCAAAAAGGGAGGGAGACAAAAAACAAGTCGCTATAGGCCAGCTTAACATCGATCATTGGGAAAATGTTGGAGTCTATTATAAGGGATGTAATAGCAGAGCAATTAGAAATACGTAATCTAATCAAGCAGAGTCAGTATGGCTTCATGAAAGGGAAATCATGCCTAACAAATTTATTAGAATTCTTTGAGGAGGTAACAAGCAGGATAGATAAAGGGGAGCCAGTATATGTAATATATTTGGATTTCCAAAAGGTGTTCGATAAGATACCGCACATAAGGCTATGTAATAAGATAAGAGTCCATGGTGTTGGTATATTAGCATGGATAGAGCATTGGCTAACTAATAGAAGACAGAGAGTTGGGATAAGGGGGGCATTTTCAGGATGGCAACCTGTAACTAGTGGAGTGCCATTGAGATCAGTGCTGGGGCCTCAATTATTTACAATATATTGATTAATGATTTAGATGAGGGAAGTGAATGTACTATCACTAAGTTTGCAGATGACACAAAAATAGGTGGGAAGGCAAGTGGTGAGGATTACACAAAAAGTCTACAGAGGGATGTAGACAGGTTAAGTGTGTGGGCAAAGCTTGGCAGATGGAATATAATGTGGGAAAATCTGAGGTTATGTACTTTGGCAGGAAGAATAGAGGAGCTGAATATTACTTAAATGGAGAAAGACTGCAGAAGGCTGCAGCACAGAAGGATTTGGGAGTCCTTGTGCATGAATCCTAAAAAGCTAACATACAAGTTCAACAGGTAATAGGGAAGGCAAATGGAATGATGGCCTTTATTTCAAGGGAATTGGAATGTAAAAATAGGAAAGTCTTGCTAAAATTATACAAGGCACTAGTTAGACCACACCTAGAATACTGTGAACAATTTTGGTCCTCTTATCTAAGGAAAGACAATTAAAACAAAAATTGCTGGAAAAACTCAGCAGGTCTGACAGCATCTGTAAAGAGAAAGACAGAGTTAACATTTTGAGTCCGTATGACTCTTCTTCAGAAAGATGTACCGGCATTGGAGGCAGTCCAGAGAAGGTTCACTAGGTTGATCCCGGTTATGGAGGGATTTCCTTATGAGAAGAGGTTGAGTAGGTTGGGCCTGTATTTATTGGAATTTAGTAGAATTAGAGGCAACCTTATTGAAACATATAAGATTCTTAGAGGGGTTGACAGGGTAGATGCTAAGAGTTTGTTTCCCCTCGTGGGAGAGTCTAGGGACAGATGGCATAATCTCAGAGTAAGGGGACACCCATTTAAAACAGAGATGAGGAAGAATCTCTTCTCTCAGAGAGTAGTCAATCTGTGGAATTCTTTACCACAGAGGGCTGTAGAGGCTGGGCCGTTAAGTATATCCAAGGCTGAGATAGACAGATATTTAATCGGTAAGGAAATCAAGTCTTATGGAGGAAAGGCAGGAAAGTGGAGTTGAGGATTATTAGATCAGCCATGATCTCATCGAAAGGCGGAGCAGACTCGATGGGCCGAATGGCCTACTTCTGCTCCTACATCTTATGGTCTCATGGCTGATGCCCACTCAAAATGGATGGACATATACAAGGTGAAGTCACCAACATCTTCTACTACAATTGACAAGCTACGTCAAAGTTTCGCTATCAATGGACTACCAAAAGTGGTTGTATCAGACAATGGCACAATATTTACGAGGGTTGAGTTTCAATGGTCTATCAGCCTCAACGGTATCATTCATGTAAAAACTTCATTGTACCACCTTTCCTCAAATGGACTGGCCGAGAGAGTGGTTCAGATGTTCAAGTCTGGTATGAAGTAATTAACTGGAGATTCCATAGCGACCAAACTAGCGCATTTTCTTTTCCATTATCAGACCACCCCTCACACAACAATATGTGTCACACCCACGGAATTATTGATAAAATGCCCTCTCAGAATGCGATTGAGCTTAATTATGTCAAGTTTAGGGAGGAAGTTGGAAAGGAGTCAGGGAAGTCAGAAAACTGGACACGACTGGCACAGTCACGGCAGAACATTTACCATAGGAGAGACTGTATATGTGAAGAATTTTAGAGAAGGACCAAAATGGTCATTGGGTTAAATAAGTGCAGTGGCTGGAGCTCTTCCTTACCACATGAAAGTGAAAGGCCGAGTCATACGGAGACATGTGGATCATGTCAGGAGGAGAGAAACAAAGTATCAAGAAATGATTTCACCAGCGTTCATGACTGAGTCAATGTTTCCTGTTCAAAGAACTCAACTGAGTACAGATGTTGGCTGTATCTGCAAGAGTTGAGCAAAGAGATTTGCAGATGCCCACTGAAGAATCTGATGTTCAGAAAACTCCAGAAAAGCAGGTTCCTGACAAAACATCGGAAGCTGTAGAGCTGAGGCGTTCTACACGCATAGGGAAACCCCTCAATTAACATTGTAACTGTAAAAAATATTTCTGACCAAAAGGGGAGGGATGTAGCAATCTGATGTGTAATATACCTTTAAGAAGAATGTTATAATGGAAGATCACATTATCTTGGTATTCAGTAGCAGAGTAGCGTGGGTTACCTCAGGAGTCAGTCATCTTTAGTTAGAGTCTATAGTGTAGAGACAGATTTTAAGTTGTAAGCACACAAGTGTGGCTGCTGAGTTACTTTTGTAAATAAACCAAATGTGTTTCTTCTAAGAACGGTCTGCTGATCTTCTCTGTCTGTGGTACCAATTTGGCCATCCCGAAACAAATGTGCAACCCACACCCTTAAGTCCCAATGAGCCAGTGACTAGGATCCAACACTTTAGCAGCCATGACTTTGCAGCAGCTTCTGATGCCTTAGAGAGTGCTATCTCTGTGCAGGGGCACCCTTTAAATATGGTGCCCGGATTACTGACAGCCTGAGGTGACGGCAGGGGGGGAAAATCAGAGGCCGCCACACCAACAGCTTGGCGTGTGCCCTGGGAATATATTATTAATGAGGTGGGATGCACCAGGAATGGGATGAGGCAGCACGAATCTGCTGAATTAAATCCTGTTTCGGTGCTATTATATGTTGCCTTAGAGCTGTCTGAATTCTCTCCAAGACCCAAGCCTTGATGAAAGTCTACCACCCTGCACATAAAGCATTCAAATGAACAGAAGAAAATGGAGCTAATTGTAGTACCTTCTGAAGCAGGAGGACTTTCACACATACAGAAGGAAATTTTGGGTTTTGCCCATGGACTAGCTGATAGGAATTATAACCTCCAACCGCCTGGAGTGAATTTTCTGTATGAATCATCCATTTCAAGGCAGTTGTCAACTTGCAGTCTGGTTGACCATTTGAAGTTTTATGCAGCATTTTATTGTTCACTGCATGATTCCTTTCACAGATTCCATTGCAGAAAGAACTTTCATTTGCTGTATTCATGACTATACTCTTCATGTTTTTGCGCATGTCTCTGAACTCATTATTGGAAATTCCCCTTCATTACCAGTCAGAAACTTTATTGGTGCCCCAAGCCCAGTCCCTATCCATTTCTCCAAGATTTGGTCTATAATGTCCATTTTGACCTTGCTAAGTGTTATTTTATGAAGACTAAATCTGGGTGTAAGGCCTACAAAATGTAGGATGAAAATATTTCTACATTTATCCCATACGTTTAGATCCATGGCAACTAACTTTAAAGTGGTGTTCCAGTGGAAGGCTTACAAAGCTTTACAAGGCTTACATGAAGGTGTCCTCCAATACTTTTTTTTTACCAATTTTGCACAATATTCCCTCCTATCAGCTTAATATACCTTACATCAATCACATCTGTGTCTTTTAGCAGGATTTTTAACCTTTATTAAATAGGGTGAGAAAATTGTCTTTGTAACTTCAAGCCAATTGTATTTTCCTCTCTGATTTTCCTCTCCTGCTGCCATTAATACCTGTTGAGCAGTCTGATGGGAAACATCAGTTTTTTTTTAAGGAAACGCAATAATATCTTGACTGGGTAAATTGCAGATCACCTGACTTGCTAAAAATAATTGCCTTATCATGCTCTATGTCTGGTTTTATTTATGCCTTTTTCACTGAAGGTTTACTCAACAGAATAAGGTGTCTCATCATACATTACATTGGTACTCATAAAATGGCTTATTCCAGTGAGTTCATAAGGAATTAGAATTCACTTTAGTGACCTCAATGTGTTGTCATCACCAAACCTAAAGCAAATAATATTTTTATATTCCTTAACTGTTTATCCATCCTCACTATTTAATAAATAAAGGTAACAATTTAACCAATCTGTTCCACAAGCTGTCAAGCTGCAAGTCCTATCTAGCACTGCACAGTTAAATGAGTCTTCGATTAATACATTAATCACAGGACTAAAACTCCCTGTGACCAGTAGAATTAGGAACATAGGAACATTGGGCTTAGGAGCAGAGTAGGCCATTCAGTCCTTTCAGCCTGCTCCACCATTCAATAAGATCGTGGTTGATCTTGTGGTCTCAACTCAACTTTGCTGTCTGCCCCCCTCATAACCCTTGACCCGCTTGTCTATCAAAAATCTGTCTTAAATAAACTGCTTCCTGGGGAAGAGAATTCTACATGCTAATGTCCCTCTAAAAGACATAATTTCTCCTCCTCTTAAACAGTAGACCTCTTATTCTTAAACTGTATCCCCTGGTTCTAGTTCTCCCACAAGTGGAAACATCCTCCTGGTATCTACCCTATCAAATCCCCCCAGGATTTTATATATTTCAATACAATCACCTCTCATTCTTCTAAACTCCAATGGGTAAAGGCCCAATCTGTTCAACCTTTCTTCATAAGATAAGCCCCTCATCCAAGGAATGAGTTGAGTGAACCTTCTTTGAACTGCTTCTAACACAATTAAGTCTTTTATCAAATATGGAGCCCAAAACTATAAAGAGTACTCCAGATGTGGTCTCACCAAGGCCCTGTACACCCGCATTAAAACTTCTCTACTTTTATATTCCATTCCCCTTGCAATAAATCCCAGCATTCCCGAGGAGCTGGGAAAGGTATAGACCCCTCGGACTGTATGGCTCACAATGAGTGTATGTAGTGAATACTAAATGTATTATAATTGTATTGAAGCAGCTCAGAGTGCAACATGATGTATGTTGATAACTCCAATACATTGCACCGTCTGACTGTCTGTAATGACCATATTGAAATGATTGTAATATTCATTGATTGTATTGAAGCGCCTCATGATCCATGTGTAAAAGTTGAATCTGATTGCACTTTTTGTGATGGCGATTTAGAAATGTTTTGTAATGTTCTTTCAGATATTTTACGAATAAAGCATATTTTTCAAAAAAGACCCCAACATTCTATTTGACTTCTTAATCACTTTCTGCACCTACATGCTAACTTTTTTTGATACACGTACCAGGACACACACATCCCTTAGTTGTGGAGTACAGAACTAATCCTGGAGTTCTGCAATCTCTCTCCATTTGAACACAAGCATAAACCTCCTAATGCAACAACCATAGTTCTAGTCTCTGTCTATTTATAGTGCTAAAGTGAATCTCCAGTTAATGTCCACCACCTTTGACCTGTACTGCTTGAACACCATGAAGCAGTCTTATTGAATTTACAAAGAAATCTTTATTAACAGTACTGAATGATGTACCTATTTACGATAGAGGCTAAAGGTATGGAGAGGGCCCCATACTAGGTCCTTACATGTTGCTACCAATCTCTAGACTTCTTTTAGCTCTAGGTCATGTGCCTTCTTACATCACCATGTGGGCAGTACTGTACACAGTTCCACGTCAACACTATAGGTACCAGATCTCCTACTACATCTCCCCCCAAGCCTTCATCCCCTGGATATAGACTGACAACAGTTTACTTACAGTTTGCTTCAAGCCTCACATCAGTATAAGTCTTATGTACCTAACTTTAGTGTTGCAACTATAAATTATTTGAACTCTAAACTATTTAATGATTAACATTACAGCATTAACAGCAAGCTTTAACAATGTTCTCGCTCTTCCATCTCCCCACTTCAAGCCCTTGAAATTGGAGATCTGGGTGGCCTCCAGGTCTTGTACCCCTGCCATGTCTCGTTTGCCATCTGGTTGGGATGGTGGCAGGCTCTAGAGGTTCTTGACCCTGGCAGTGGTTTTGAGGTTGTATCTGGATGTAGGCATGGCTTAATGCACTTCTTCCACTGGAGGATGAGGCACCATGCTTGGTCAGTCTGGCTGATGTGGCGGTGATTTGTTGCAGTGAGTGATGATCATTTCTTTCTGGGTTGATGGAAGGGATGTTCATCAGGTTGTCGGTGGTGTTTCTTCTTCTTCCACCTTTTTCAGTGTCAGGGAGCTCTCTGCAGTTGAAGGAGAGCAGCCCTGTGGATGGAAGAAGGATAGGGAGGTAGCTCACTGCATTGTAGTTGTGTTTGCGTGAGGCGGCTACCTGGTTCCAGCTGATGCTGTGGTTTCAGCATGCTGGTTGGAAGTTGTTGGGCTGTGCATTGGTTGGCATCTCTGCTGTCTGCACCAACCCTCCACCCCCCACCCCATGGTCACTGGTGGAGCAGAGGCTTCTGTCAAGGTCATTCCGGCTCTGGGGTCATCTCCTCTGGAGGTACTTTGGTAACCTCCTGCATGGCGGGTTGGTCTCGCCCTTGGTAGGTTCAAGGATCTGAAATGAAGAAGATCAGACCTGCTCCATGAACAGAGAAGAGAGGTTACCATAAAGTATACATTTGAATGGTTGCGCCTTTGTGAGGATGTCTTTCAGGCTGGGTGAGGACCATGGTTGCCTTTACATCTCCTGTTGGTTGAAGGAGATTGAGTGCTATGCAGGCCTCTCTGCTGAGAAGTGAAAAGGGCTGATTCCACATGACATACATCAGCTCCGTAATCTGGTTGCCACCATACCTCAGTGCCACTGAATCATACCAATGACCGGGAGTTGGACAGGCCGTGCAACTTACAGTGGGGTGTCTGTCGTTTGGACCTAGCGGTCTTGGAGCCACAGCTCCCTGTCCAATAGGACTGTCACTCCAGTGCTGGAATCTAATGTAAAGTTAGTTAGATGGCCATTCACTGAGGTATCTGTGTTCCAAATGAACAGCCTGATGTCACCCAGGATAAAAGGTTGTGTGTTTTCTGGCTTGGTGGCCTCGACTTTGTGGATGGCTCTCAAGTTGTCTGTGAGGTGCTGAGGTCATGACAGGCACAGCTTACTGAAGTGTCCCTGACTGCGCCAGTGGAAGTATTTGGCAGCACTCACAGGACAGCTGCGTGGTTAGGGAATGGCTCATCCTGGCTCAGATGGGTCCCTGCACTTGTGTGCTTGATATGGTGGACCACGGTGTGGCTTCTGCTCCATGAAGTGTCTTCCCCACTGAGAATGGTCCTACGTTGGCCTCGCAGCTCGGACAGCCTAACCAGCGCGCCAGCTTTATGGAGAGTAAGGCCATCCTTGGCTTGGAGAAAGTCGGAAAGCTAATCAGTCATGACACCTGGCACGATCCTGTCTCAGATGATTTCAGATCACTGTGTTCGAATCTTTCTGCCATGCGGTAAAGATCATTGGTAATGTAATCGACAGGCCCCCCGGGTTGCTGGACTCTCCTGATTAATATGGCGCATTCCAAGATCTTGTTAGATCTCAGGTTGAAGAAAAGGTCGAAAAATTTTAAAACATCATCAAATTTAGCAGATGATTCATCTGTGGCTTGCCTGGCACTGATATCGTCTGCAATCGGCCCAATGCAATAAAGTAATGTGCTAACTCGTTCTGCCTCTGACTTTTTATTTAATCCTGCAGCAGTGCTATATATATATTATTTTCCTCAAATAACTCCAATTGTGAGATTGGTCAGGGCCATAGGTAAGGCTCATTGGAGGTGGTAGGGGAAAATTGTGTTACATGTTTAAAATATTTTAACGTGTGGTTGTCCCTTTAAGAGTGAAGGGGATTTCAAGGTGGCATCACCGGTATTGGTAAAAGTGGGATTTTCACGCCGGTACAGTTTCGGCGTGAAATTCAAATTGGTGGCGGCGGTCCGCCGGAGAAGAAGGAGAAGCCTCAAAATGTCTGTGGGTCTGGTTGCTGCTGAGGGTTGTTTTGGCCATGACGGTGTACTGCAGGTCAGGGAGGGTTCAGGAGGGAAGAATCCTCGCTGACCTGGAGACCGAAGAATCACAAGGCACCCAAATTGTTTTTTTTTAAATTCTTCTGTGTTCGATCTTTTTTTGACGTTCCGGACTCGGGGCGTCATGAGGGGAGGGCCCCGAGTCAGAGTTTGGGCTAGCGAAGAAATGCAGGACACAGTTTCTGGCTGATTGGATTTTTTTTTTTGGAAAGTGGTTCACAGGACTGGCTTGTCTGGAATTTTAAAAGGATTTTATCTCGCCCTGCAGGCTGCAGGCTGCTGGCTCTGCATTGTTGAAGCTGACCTTCCACAGGGATTCAGTGAAGACTTTTGCTTGAGCTCAACTTCTGCCTTTTCTCTTTTGCCAGGCTCTTGTGTCTCTGGAGCTGTTCAGGTGAGTTTTCTCAGCATCTTGCTTTTTGAGTGAGGTTGTTTCAGGGCAAAATAATTGCTGGTGTCCTTTCCTTGAGGGTCCTTCAGTCTTTTAGAGAGGATATGGATTTTTTATCCCCTGCTGCCACCATGAGCTGTGGTGCTGTCGGTACCCGTGATGTGTACTGCTGGAGCACCATGAAGCAGTCTTGTTGAAGTTACAAAGAAGTCTTTATTAACAGTACTGAAATTTGTACATATTTACAGTAGAGGTTAAAGGCCTGGACAGCACCCTATAGTAGGTCCTTACATGTTGCTACCTATCTCTGGACTGGCATTACCTCTCGGTCATGTGCCTTCTTACATCATCGTATGGGTGACACTGTGCTCAGTCCCATGTTAGCCCTTTAGGTACTAGATTCTTCTACTACAACCTTCATACAATTAAACACAATTAATATATATTTTGCACTCATCAACAGGTACACAAGCCAAAGATGGTTAACGCTGACTTCAAATCTCCTCCCTCTTCTGCTGGCATTCTGCCCTACCAGGTGGTAGGCTTGCACTGAAGTCACCTTCAGCCAGTACCGGAACGAAAATACTGGTCCTTCTGCTCTGATGATAAGTCACAATCTGAAACATTGGCCAGGGTTTCACGGCCCCTCTTGCCTGGCGGGATATTACAGTCCCACTAATCTGAATGAAGATTTAAATGGCTCACCACATCTGCTGGTGGGGAGACACGCTGTGGCGGGGCCATGAAGTCCTGGTCACTAACTGTGTTCCTCTCCCTATAGATGCTTCCTGACCCGCAACAATGAAGGGAAAAACGTTCACCTTTTGTTCGTGCACACTTCATCATATTTATAAAATAAAAGATGAGCAAGCATTTTAGTAAGTTTGGGAAAAAGAGAGGGAAGGAGAAAATAGTAAATTCTCTAATACACCAGTAAACAATAGATACCCCTATAGGATTGTCAACTGTTAAATGAAAATTTGTTGGATGTTACAAAACATCTTGCAATGAGGCAATGGAAAAGCACCAAAAATAGAAAAAAAATGTGCAAATGGTCAAAAAGGTGAAAAGGCAGGGAAGGCCCACACAAATAACCGACTTAAAGGTAGGAGCTAGTCACAGTGATGTCCAAACCCATCAACACACTCCGTAATTCAGTAACCTGTGTGGATTGTACTGGGAGTCCTTTGTCTGACTAGATTAGACATATATCCTTCTCCCTTTCCACGCTGGGAGACGAACAAAGTCTTCCACACAAATCATTGATAAATCTTGCTTTACCTCGGATAGGATCACCATTGTGACCCACAGGCACTGCTCAGCATGCTCCAGTGCCTGGGTGCTGATCAGCCCCTTTTTTTTTACTATTTCTCTCTTTTTCTCTCTCTCTCTCTCTCCCTTCTCTCTCTCCCTCTGTGTCTCTCTTCCTTCTGTCTCATACTTATAACCAGTCCCCTGAACTTTACTTTTTCTCCCCCTCTTCTTTTACCACTGGTCCATCACTGGTAAAGGTGTTAGGAAGGAAGTTCCTGTTGGAGTAATGGTGAAAAATGACTCCCAACTGTTAGGAGATTGAATCCATTGCTTTTACTTTGGAAAGTTGCCAAATCAACAGGTTCAAATCCTGGCAAAACAGCACTGGATGACATATCTCGTCTTACCATGCAGTAATATCTGGAGTTGCTGTTGTTAGATAATTGCTTCTTCAGCCTTTCAGTAGATTCATACAACAGAAGGCCGTTCTTTCTTTTCTTTGTGTCTTTCTTTTTCTCTCTCCTTTCTCTCTTTTTCTTTCTTTCTCTCTTTCTTTCTCTTTCTTTCATTCTCTTTCTTTTCTCTTCCTCTCTTTCTTTCTTTCCCTCTTCCTTTCTCTCTTTCTCTTTCTTTCTCTCTTTCCACTCCACCCATCTCAATTTTACATTTTGGTTCCAATATTAATGACCCCCACCCCCCATGACCGTCAGGAATACTCAAAACATTACCAAACCATCAGGCATGCATCTGTTTCCATTTATATGGCATCACATTTTGCAGATCTCCAATCCTGGAGACCCAGAAGTCTTCATTAATATGTTTAAATCTGGTTCCTGTGGCCCACTTTGGAGCCCGATTTTGAAAGTCCCTGCTGCTTCACAGGCTTCCCAGATGTCAAGACATCTGGCACTAAAAAAGAGACAGGACCTGTCAGTTCCATAAGATAAGTAATTTTCCAGCACTCCTTGTGTTCAGGAGAAGCTGGAGTGCTCTTCCAGCCATTGAAAGATGCCTTGAACTCTACCCTTCACCTCATCACCAATCTCCCCCCACCACATCTAATTTGTGCTGTCCTCCAGCCCCAATGGGCAATTACCTCCCTTCAGCTTCAATGTCCTTTCTTCTCCAGCCCCAGACTCAATATTCTTTCTCCCATTCTTCCAGAGCCAATGGCCAATCTTACCCCCCTCCAGTCTTTATATCCTTTCTTCTCCACTCCCAATCTCAATGCCCATTCTCCCCTCCCTCCAGTGCCAATCTTCCCCTTCTGATTACCAAGGCCTGTCCCCAAGAGATCCCAGATGTAACCTCATGCCCACTAGTTTTCTCTCCCATCCAGCATGTCAATTTGGCTGGCTGCCAGTCAGGAAATGGATGCAAAAAATAATAATGGGAGAGGCCCTGTCATTAAGTTTTGTGGCACCCCCACAAGCCTTCCAAGTTCTTCAGCCATTTTCAGCCTCCCTTCTATCCCACCCCGTACACCACAGATAAAAGGGCCATTGATTCCGAACTCTTAACCTAACTCTTAGCCATTGTACTTTTCCACTTATATTTTCAATTCTAACTTCTAATCCAAAGTTGGGTGCATGTGTTTGTGTAGATTCTGTTTCTTTGGTCAACTTTCCCATTCACTTTGCTGATGTGTTCCTGCTATTGTTTTCTTAGTGATAACCCTGGAACCTTTCAACTTTCCTCAAGCAAAGTCAAATGAAACTTTTACATTCCCTTCAGTTGAAATTGAGATGGTTTGCAAACACCGACCTCACTATCATCAATGGATTTACTTTTCTTTATCCATTTATGAGTTCAGTCCTGGTGCCAAGTTCTTTGCTATGATCTTGAATAACTCAGTAATCAATATCCATTACCATTCGAATGGCTTGACTATTCTCCATTGTCATCTTCTTATCCAGAATCTTACATTGGATCTGCCTTCTCACCACTGAATTCTTCTGATCACAATCTCATTCAGTAAAGTCCCGCAGTTTGTGAGGCTTACATTCCCACGAAACCTCGCAAACGGTGAAATCGTAAATGTCAAACGTGCTTTACAACAGGAGTCAATTAGATAGGTTCCAGCAATTCGAGGGCAGCATTGGTTTGTGCAGTTACTTTCTGTTGACCACAACAGCCCTGCCTTCAATGCTCGTTTTTACCAGACTAGTCATTTGTACATGATGTTTTTGTGAAGTACCTGTATGCCTGAGCAATCTATGTATGGACTCAGCACAAAATGGGCATAATCACCTTTGCAACTACGGCATCACATTCTCACCTGTGTAAAAAGGCACAGATCCTTTGAGTCTGGAAAGATTTGTTACTTTTATGGTGTCTTGCCTTCAGTGAGAAAGGGCAAAACTTAAATCTCTAACTTAAGGAACAGTGACCATCTGATGTCAGACTAGCTTGCTCAACATTTAGAGGGTGCCTTTAATCCAAGCTGAATTTAAAACAGAGCAAGCCCTACCCATTTCAAGTGTGACATGTTGATTAAAATTGAGCCCCATGGGTAAAGAATTTGGAGAAAGCTACGAAACTATGAAGGCAATTTTTATTTCCAGCCTAAATCAGCTTTTTCTTTTATTCAGCATTTTCTAAAGTTGGCTTCTTTTTTTTTTAAAGTTTAAAAGTGCGGATAAGTTAACAATTGGGCCATAATGGGTCACCTGGTATACAAAGGCTTTAGCGTGGGTAAGCAAATATGTGAACAAGGAAGTCACAAAAGACGAGACTTTATTTTATCTAATTCTTGCAAAATGCCCTGCGACAAATCATGTTCTGTAAACCAGGTCTGATTTGTTGGGAGTTTATTTAATCGTGAATTTGCATGGACCCACTGCAGGCTGGAGCCTCACAAAATTGGCATCTAAGGTGTTTGGCCTACAAATTACAGAGAAGAAAATGAACGGCAAATGCTTACTATAAAGGTGGCCACAGTAAGCCCTGTTTCAATCTATAAATTGCGTAAAATTGATCCTGTCTCAATTCCATGTATTTCTGCCAAGCTCCATTCCTGGTGCTCCAGTTCCCTATATGAAATGGCTGCATGATTTACCATTGGTCAAGGGTGCAGATTTTGAATTCTTAAAGCTTGGGTTATGTTTGCAAAAACTGACTATAAGCTATTTATTTCTTTTCAAGAAGCTTTGATATTTGCCAGCATTGTGTTCTTGACATTCATTTCTGTTGTTGCCATTTTTACAAATCACAACCTTTTTCCCAACAAATTGAACTCAAAGCTACATTGTGCCAAAGACAGGAATTTCTTTGGGAATCCAGCATGAATTGATTGAGGAAGACAAACCCAAGAAAGGACATCAAATACAGATCGGACCATTTCTGAGATGTTATGTTTGCGCCTATCATTATCCCTGGACCCAGAACTACAGAGCCTGACACTCCTACCCACCTATATCAGACGAGACACATCTTCACCAACCCTGCACGAGAAGGGATCCTATTGCTGAGCAAAGCCACCTGCTCCAGCCTGGCCTGCAGAACTTCCAGTACTTTGATAGTCTTTTCCAGTGTGCCTTACTGCTGCCGTGCAGTGATTGGATAACAATGATGCTATGAAAGCCTTCCCCAATGATTCCCTCAACTCTTGCCAAAATGTCATTATCTTGAATCAGGACAATTCTTTGTAAATTGCAAGCTGACTTCTGCCCGTTGATTCTCTGTAATTATCTGTAGTGCTTCCCAGCACTCACACACAAGACATCTGGATGTTTGGGATTAGCAGAATACCCAACCAGCTCTGTGGCTGGCTGACATTGTTTCTAGTGGGCGTTGACTCCAAAGTGCTTTATCCATACTTTCTTGTGGCAGTAGTGATTCAAACCACATGTCCCAAAATTTCTTGAAAATCGCCCACTTTACTGGTAACACTGTGCAGCATTTCACTGTAGGGTTGAATCAGCAGAGGGAGGGAATCACCGTGCATCCTGTCAGTCAGAGGAGACTGCTGAAAAGAGAGGATAATAGAGTTGCTTTCAGTTTGGTTTTTAAGCTGTCAACATGGTTCTTTGCTCAACCTCCTCTACCAACACACCACAAATACTTGCTTCCAGCACTGAAGCAATGGTAGGGGCTGCAGGAAGGAATGTCTGAAGTGGATGCTACATTGCGGAGGCCATTCGTATGCTGCTTTTGAAGGCATATCAATCTCTTTTATGCTATAGTCAGTACAGTCCAATCTCATTGGCCTGCATTTTTACAGTAAAGGTAACAGTGAGACTATCAGCAGTCCCCCATTAATAAGCGGAAATCAGACAGTAACTTCCCGTGACTGCACATGCGCAGTTAAACGCGGGGATCAGGAAGTTGCTTTTCAAGCTGTCCTATTCCTTCAGAAGCTTTGCTGCACTGACATCTCGCTGATAGATTATGTACTTGTTATATATTGTTGTATTATCTGTAATTATCTATAAATAGCCAGGAATGACTTAGCTAAGAATTAGTGTTGTATGTGTAAGTGTTCCGGGGGAAACATTTCACTCTGCACTTGAGGCTGAAGTGAAGTGTACAGAGGCAGATCAATCTGGTTTCACTGTATGATGTCTGTCATCCAACTACACCTAGGGCCACCCCTCTTCCTGCTGTCCTCCACTTCTTCCTCTAGAAGCAATCTCTGTGACTTTTCAGCTCAGATCAAATGGCAGAAATGCTGACATTTTCTTTTCTGGGTGTCATTTTTAGAATTCTTTTTGCTCTTGAGATTGGTGGCTGTGTGCCCGCCAAACTGTCAAAGGCCTGTTAAGGCCATTAGGGAAGTAACTAAGATAATTAACAGCGCTGCCCATCCAACCTTAAGGTTGGCGGGCAGGCGAAGAGCTCAAGCGGCCTTCGCATTTTTCAGGAAACCTCATCCACGGGTGGGATGAGGTTTCCTGAAGGTTTAATGAAATCAATAAATAAATCCTGATAAATTGACAAACATGTCCCAGCTCATGTGACACTGTCATACAAGGGGACTTGTGTAAATAATTTTTATTTTTCTTTATTAAAAAATTTCAATATGTACTTAACCTCCCTGAGGAGTGCAGGCTCCGACTCCCCCTCCTCTGCCCACCCGCACAGGTAGCACTGAGTGCTACTGGCCATGCATCACGCTGGTCAGGCCTTATTTGGCCCGCCCACGTAAAATGGCGGCGCGGAGCCAATCTCAGGCGGCAATAGGTTCCGTGGCCTCCCGCGCCCACTCCCAACCAGCCCGTCTGACACGCAGAAAATTCTCCCCTAAGAGTTTTTATAAATATTTTAAAAAGAAACAAGTTAACAAAGTGAGCGTTGGTCCTATGGAAATCATGTCTGGAGAATTGATAATGAAAAACAAGGAGATGGCAGATGAATTGAACAGAAAATTTGCAGCAGTTTTCACTATAAAGGAAGCGAGTAACATCCCAGAAGCAGCTTAAACCAGGAAATGGAAGTCGGAGAGGAAGTCAGGAAAATGACAGTCACCAGAGAGGTGATACTGAGCCCAGGTCCTGATGGACTTCATGCTAGGGCCTTAAAAGAAGTATCTGGTGAGATAGTTGATGCATTGGTTTTAATTTTCTAAAACTCCCGAGATTCAGGAAAGGTCCCATCAGTTTGGAAGATAGCAAATGTAACTCCATTATTCAAAAACGGAGGGAGACAGAAAGCAGGAATCTACAAGCCAGTTAGCTTAACATCTGTCGTAGGGAAAATGTTAGAAGCTATTATTAAAGAAGATATATCAGGGTATTTGGATAAGCTCAAGGTCATCAGGCAGAGTCAACATGGTTGTGTGCAAGGGAAATCATGTTTAACCAACTTATTGGAGTTCTTTGAGGAAGTTACATGTGCTGTGGATAAAGGGGAACCAGTGGTTGCACTGTACTTAGATTTCCAGAAGGCATTTGATAAAGTGCCACATAAAAGGTTATTGTGGAAAATAAAAGCTTATGGTATGAGGGTAACATATTGGCATAGATAGAGGATTAGCTGGCTAAGAGGAAGCAGAGAGTAGGCATAAATGGGTCTTTTTCAGGTTGGCAAGATATAACAAGTGGCGAGTCACAGGGATCAATGCGGGACTGCAACTGTTTACAATTTATATAAATGTAGTAATTATGGTTTTATTTAGTGTGCAATGTGCCTTTAAGAATAATACTTGTTTGGCAAGATCACATGATCTATAGTAACCAATAGTAGCGCGGGCTACCTCAGCAGTCAATGTAGAGATGAAGTTGGAGTTGAAAGCACACGTGTAGTTGCTGCTGAGTATATTGTAAATAAATTAAATGTTTCCACCCAAGAAGTGTCTGCGGATCAACTCTATCATTAATAGCACAACTTGGCCACCCTACAACAAACTGCGATGAGGACAAAATAGGATTGAACAGCAGAAATCAAGTTAAAAAGAAGGGAAGATATACTCGCCAGGTGTGCTGTCATTTTAAGTTAAAGAATAAACAAGCCCCGATCTAAATGGCTGAGAAATCTCCCGGAGTGCTCCCGACATTTTTTAAAAATACCAAAATTACGAAACCCCTGAGTGAGAATCCACAAAACGGTTGAGCAAAACAAAAGAAAAAAAAGAGAATCTGTACTTCCATTGTGGAAGGGGCGGCAGCTCTGCAGACTTATTGGGTTGGAGAAGCTGGCGCACAGCTTGCAAGTTAAAAAAAAAGAAAAAACTCTGCAGAATCGCCAGAAAAGGGAAAAGAAATCACTGTTGTATTTTTTTCCGAACAGGAACAAAGTTTTACAAAATTAAATGAGAGGAAGACCCACAATCATGGGGATCCTGCTGAAACGTGAACAGCACAGGAAACACAGCACAGAAAAGCTGACAGCTGCAGAGACAGCCTGAGTTAAAAGAAGCGGTGACTGCTCTTAAAGCAGCAATATATTTAAAGTGCTAAATACAAGAAAAATTACTATGGACAGAAAATTAGAAGAGACCCCAGAGAGAGGGCAGCTCTGTGGAAGGCAACAAGAGACCCCAGAGAGAGGGCAACTCTGTGGAAGGCAACAAGAGACCCCAGAGAGAGGGCAGCTCTGTGGAAGGCAACAAGAGACCCCAGAGAAAGGGTAACTCTGACAAAGGGAACAGGAGATCCCAGAGTGAGGACAATTCCACCAAGGGCGACAGGAGACCCCAGAGGGAGGGCAACAAGAAATTAAACAGTTGAAAGAGCAGTTGATTGTTTTTCAAGATCAAATGCAAAGGGGATGCATAACCATTCAGCAACATGAAGAAATTAAGGTCGTCCCAAACAGTAGAAATGTGAATAGGGCTCAGGAGAAGCCCTGGGGCAGAATTTTGCACTTGGCGTGTGGGCTTGGAGGGAGCGGGCGGGCCGGGAAGCCGACTGCCACCTGCGATCAGCACTGCACCGTGATTTCATGCTGGCAGGCCAATTCAGGCCCTCCCAGTGTGAAAGGCAGCTGGGGAAGCTCCAAGAAGGGGCGGGGGCATGATGTCCACCGGGTCCAATGGCGACCCAACAACCAATTCAAAAGCGGCCCAGGCAGCCCCTGGAAGGCTGCCATGGAAGGACGCTGAAGTGAAGATGGAGTCCAGTGCAGTTGGACACGGCAGGCGGGAGGGCAGGTCAGTGGGGCAGTCGGCCCCGCATTTCTCAGATGAGTGCCTCACAGTGCTCCTGGAGGAGGCTGCAGCCAGTAGGGAAACCCTGGTCCTCAGAGACGAGAGGAGGAGGCCCCCTCACCAAAAAGGCCTGGGAGGAGGCGGCATCCAGGGTGAACAGCCATAGCATGGTGAGGCACACATGGGTGCAGTGCCGGAAGTGATTCAACGATCTGCTGCAATCAGGAGGGGTGAGTACCGTGTTGGCATGGGTCGCTTTGCAGAGCAGTTAAGGGCTGGCCATCCCCCCTCCCCGTGGACTTGAGGGGTGTCAGAGCGTGAGTGGCAACTGTGAACGATGCCAGAGCTGGCCAAGGGGGTGAGCCCTGGCTGCGGGGACTGAGTGCCTTGCAGCTCAAGGACCACAAATCAGCTGAGCCTTGCCAGGTGTTCCTCAGGTGGGGTTGGCCAGGCGATGCGGGTACAGAGTGGACTAATCGATGCTCCTCTGTCCTTTTAGGAGAAGACATCCCATAACAATATTGAGAGATTGTGGACTGGCTAGGGACCCCCACAGCTCCTAATCCTGACGCGCAATGAGCAGGAGGCACTGGAGCTCGAGAGATGCCATGCACCTCGGTCAACCGGCTGCAGTGAGATTGGGGAGCCAGAGGGAGGTAAGAGTGCAGTGCACTGAGGTGAAAATGTCAGCTATTGCAACCATTGTTGTGTTGTCTCTATATTGACGTGAACCTCGAAACTGGAGTCCCCATTGATAATGGAAAGACGAGGGCGCCATGATGCGGATACCTGTTGTCTCACCAGAGTGCCTGGCATACACAGTGATAGTGTGATGCCCTAAACTAATGACATGTCCTTCTTCTCCCTTTTAGGTTCACCAGCTGGCAGTCACTATGAGGAGCCTAAAGACCCACCCCTGACCCTGGAGGACCACCATGCAGAGCACGCACCCTTTCTGTCAAGCAGGCACCAGTGCAGATACCAACAGCTTGTTGGGCATAAGATCACCATCTAGTATCTCGGTGCACATTGGTGAGGGCACTTCACAGTCGCTTGAGGTACAGGCAGAGGCAGAGACTGCCCATGACACGAGCAGTCAGATGACTGCTGGAGTCCAGGACAATGATCAGTCAAAGACTGATGATGGGCCTCCGCAGTCATCCATTAGATGGCAGATGCTGGAAGTCCAGCAGGGTGTGCAGGAGGATCTGGCGGAGGGAATGTGTGCCATGGTGTCCGTTTGGGAGGAGTGCCTGTGGAGCATGACCACTGCGTTGACCCTCATGGCCGAGCGCAATGCCTCCTCAGTGTCAACTCTCATGGAGAGGCTGCTCCAGGGACACAATCAGGGGTCCCTGGGGATGCACTCGGACCTGCAAGCCCTCACACCGGCAATAGCCTCAGCTGGTCAGTGTCAGTGTGGGAGATGGATTGGGCATCCAGTATCCCAGCTAAGTGCCCATCCATCAATGATGAGAAGGGAGGTCCAAAGCAACCTCACGCTGGCGCACGAGCTGCCTGTTGTCTCTGTGGACTTCTCTCAGGGCGCTCCGGATGATGGCAGCAACTCCTCTGCTCCTCCACTAGTGACCGTGGCATCTGGTGAGGCTGAGGCAACTGGGGAGATGCCATCCGTGGCACTGGCCGCTCCCTCCCAGGCGGGGGCAGCACAGGCTCCACGGGCCAGAGGACGGCTGCCAAGGTCATCGAGGCCAACAGGACAGCAGAGTCAGCAGGCTGTCTCCAATGCAAATGCCAGTGAGGGGGGAACACCAAGACATAGCACCCGCAAACATAAATGTAAAGCACCTTAAGCCCAAGACGGATTTATCACGGGTGATATTTTGCTCCCCGATTTTGCTTTAATTTTTTTAATGATGTGATAAAGAACACCAGTTTATGTTCATTTCAGGTGTGTTTCACATGCACAATTAAATGAGATGTTATTTTGTGCTATTGGCCTCTGTAGGCTTCCTTTGTTCTGTAGGTGCAGGGAAGGCCATTATGTAATGATGAACAAGTGTCTCCTGAAACTTCATTGCAAAGGCACAGAGTGTGTGTTGTTGGCCAAGGAAATGGTCCTGTCAGGGATTGAGTATGGAGCCTGCAGGCCTGGCATGTTGTGGTGGTTCTTATTTGGTCGGCTAGCTGAAGGAGCGTTGGATCAAAGCACCCCGGGTGCCCCTGCCTCCCTGGAGGTTGCCCAGGTCAGCGTCCATGCCCTCAGCATTCTCCTCACCGTGCTTGTCCTCAGACTCACTACTGGACTCATCATCTGTTGCCTGCACAGCTGAGTCAACATCCTCTTCCTTCACTGGGACCCCCCATGCCAGCGCCAGATTGTGGAGGGCACAGCATGCAATCACTATCAGTCACACCCACTCTAGGGGGTAGTGGAGTGCACCCCCTGAACGGTCCAGGCATTGGAAGCACATCCTGAGAAGACCTATTGCTCTCTCTACCACAGCCCTTGTAAAGGCGTGGCTCCTGTTGTACCGCTGCTCGGCTTCTGTTCTTGGGTGGCAGAGAGGTGTCATGAGCCACCTTTTGACGGGATAGCCCTTGTCACCCAGCAGCCATCTATCCAGTCGTGCTGGAGCACTGAAGAGCCCCAGCACCTGGTGGTGTCTCAGGATGTAAACGTCATGGGAGCTGACTGGGTACCTTGCACAGACTTGCAGAATCTGCATCCAATGGTCACACACTATCTGCACGTTCATGGAGTGGAAGCCCTTCCTGTTGACAAAGGCTCACCTGTTGGCGCCTTGATGGCAACATGTGTGTTGTTGATTGCTCCCTGGACATGGGGGAAGCCAGCAATCGCTGCGAAGCCTCTGGCTCTCTCAGCCTGGCTGGCCTCATCAGTACAGAAATGAATCAAAGTCATTACCTGCCTGAACCGAGCGTCTGTCACCAACTTGACACATCTTTGGACAGATGATTGAGAGACTCCACAAAGATCACCCACTGACCCCTGGAAAGAGCCGGAGGCATAGAAGTTGAGGTCCACTGTGAGCTTCAGAGCCACTGGCATGGGGTGTCCACCCACATAGTCTAAGCTGATCTCAGGCCCGATCATCTGACAGGTGGAGGTCACGATGTCCCTGGAGAGACGGAGCCTCCTTTGGCATTGCACTTCGGACATATTGAGGTAGTTGCATCGCCGCCTGTAAACACTGGCAGCAGGATAGTGGCATCTTCTGCGGCCCCTTCTGCCTTGGACTTACTGTTGGCCCTGCCCCCCTTGTGCCTGCGCCTCTCCTTCCACAGGTCACTCCCCTGGAAGCAGCATTGGGACACCTGGCCTCCTCTCTCTTCTGCCCCTCTCTTCCTCCTCAGAGGAGGTTTCTCCAGCGGAGACCACAATCCCCATTACCAGGGTTATGGAAGGCTGTCTGATACCTGGAAGGGCCCACGCAGTCTGAATCCTCCGGAGGCCTGGAAGACAACAATGAGTCTTGAAATGAAGCCTAGAAATGCTCAGAATGCAGCTCTGAAGCGAGATGAAGCTGTCCAGTTCACAAAATCAACCAGCAGCACACGATCTCCAAAACTCTTCACTACTCACATTGACAATGCTGCTGACCCTTCTTATGCCACCCGTAGATGAGCTTTTGCAAATTGTGGCCCGCCCGTTTTGCCAATGCGATGGCTGAAAATTCGCATAGGCCACGTAAACTCAGAGACAATTGGTGTGTCAAGGGCCTTAACTGGCCTCTTAATTAATGGCGGGGCACCTCCGTCTCTCTCACACACCCAACTAGCAAAATATCTCGAGAGTGCGTGTTGACGTCGGGCACATGCCCGCCAGCTGAGTGAAAGGTTCTGCCCCTGGTGATCGAAGAGGGCTCAGGAGAAGCCCAGGTGATCAAAGAGGGCTCACAAGAAGCCCTGGAATTCATGTATAGCTGGATACAGCCAGGAAACAGGAGTTCCGATAAACTCCAAGGCAGTGTCAGCTCGGTGAAGCTAGCTGTCTGGCAAATAGCTGAAGAATCAGCTAAATGAAGCCAAAGAGGCTTTGGAAGCAAATGTTGCAGAATTTCCCAAGAAGCAGACAGATAATGAAATTTTGGGAGACTCAGCCACTGAGCTCAGACAAGTTGAGCTTCCATCTGAGAGAAGTCTGGCCAATAGTGAAGTCAAAAAGAAGCCCGAGATTAAAGTCTGTTCTAGAAACAAGAAGGCATGTAGAAAGAAGATACAGAAATGCTAACCGGGCCTCCACCCAGCTGAGGAGAAAGTGAGAGCCATAAGAGAGGCACCTGCACCAAAGAACACCTCAGAGCTCAAATCATTCCGAGGAATGGTCAACTATTATGGGCGGTTCTTACCCAATTTGTCTACACTGCTGCCCCCTGCATCCTCTACTCAAAAAGAACTAACGTTGGTCTTGGGAGACACCCCAGAAAGAACCTTTCATAAAGGTGAAACAACTTGTCCATTCGTCCAATCTATTAGTGCATTATGATCAGACAAAAGAGCTGGTGCTGACATGTGACGCATCTTCCTACGGAGTGGGAACAGGGCTCTCTCATCGGATGATGAGATCACAGAGGGCTCAGGAGAAACCCAGGTGATCAGAGAGGGCTCAGGGGAAGCCCTGGTGACACAGAACAGCCAATAAGTTACATATCAAGAATACTCACCACAGCGGAAAAGGGACCCTCGCGGATAGAAAAAAGAGGCCTGTCCATCATCTTTGGCGTCAAGAAATTTCACCAGTACGTACACGGCCGCCATTTTACAATAGTTTCAGACCACAAACCATTGCTCGGATTATTTAGCAAGAACAAGGCTATACCACCCATAGCCTCAGCAAGAATACAACGATGGGCTTTAATTCTGGCAGTATAATGAATATACTTTCATACATAGGCCTGGCAATCAAATCACAGCTGTTAATTCCCTCACTCGTTTATGAGAAATTGATGAGCACGTCCCAATTCCACAGGAACTTGTTTTACTGTTAAATTTCTTAGATTCCTCGCTGGTATGTGCTCGACAGATCAGAGACTGGACAAGTTGGGACACAGTCCTATCTCAGGTAGGGGAACAAGTGCTATATGGTTGGTCACAGGAGCCCGTATCTGACGAAATTAAACCGTACTTCAACAGGAGACATGAAGTAAGCAGCCAGGATCGCATCTTATTGTGGGGAGCACGAGTGATAGTTCCTCCCAAGGGAAGGGAATCACTTTTAGTTGAACTACACAGTGCCCATCCAGAAATTTCCCGAATGAAGACCATAGCACGCAGCTATCTATGGTGGCCTGTGATGGATGGCGATGTATTTATGCTGAATAGGCAATATTTGTAGTAATTATGGTTTTATTTAGTGTGTAATGTACCTTAAGAATAATACTTGTTAGGCAAGATCACATGATCTGTAGTAACCAATAGGAGAGTAGCACGGGCTACCTCAGCACTCAGTGTAGAGATGGAGTTGGAGTTGAAAGCACACGTGTAGTTGCTGCTGAGCATATTGTAACTAAACTTAGTGTTTCCACCCAATAAGTGCCTGCAGATCAACTCCATCACTAACAGAACAACTTGGCCAATCTACAACAATAAATGACTTGGACGAAGGGACGCTTGGGATGGTTGCCAAATTTGATGATGACACAAAGATAGGTAGGAAAGTAAGTTTGCAGCCTGAAGACCTGCTGCCAGCTGTACCTGTTGGGAAGACTTTACTGGTGGCTGTACCATCACCTTCAACATCTTTGCCTCAGGCACCTTCCAGGGCTCTGCAGCAACATTTGCAGGATTTCACAGTTGGTGGCTCACAGAAAGCTGATGCCATGTTTGTCAGGGTCGACAATTATTTGCACTTTGCCACCAATGATACCAGTCAGAACAAGCGAATGCTCAGCTTTGCATTGTGGCTGGTTTCCCACAATTGAAGGATGTTGTCGAATGCGCGCATGTGGCATTGAAGGTCATAGATTACCCGGAGCTTTTGTGAATTGAAAGGGCTTCAAGTCCATCAATGTACAACTAGAAAAGATGTTTATGGAGGTGTGTGCAAGATTCCCAAGCAGCTGACATGATGCTTTCATCCTGCGCCAGTTCACACTCCCTGACCTCTTCACATCTCAAAGCAGATGTACTGGCTGGCTTCCAGGAGACAAAGAATGGCACTTAAAAGGTAGCTGGTGACCCCCGTGAAACACAAGCAATGAGGCCCAGAAGCAATTCAATGAAAGATGTGTATGAGGGCAAAAGACCTTACCCTATTTATTTTTTATAAAATCGATATGGATATCCTTGTGGCTATTTCTAAAATTTTAAAAACTGGACAAAGGCCTTTTAAGTTGGCTGAATCTATGTCTGTCTGTGACCCTCGAACAAAAGAATCTGTCTGGCAGTATTGAAGAAATTTGCACCTCGTTATCTCTGAAGAGACACTAATGACACATGAGCTGCACAAACCAAATTCAAATAGAGCCATACAAAGGCAATCTGCATTTCCCAGGATGTCCAACCAGAGTCTAATTGTCTGCTAGGGAAAAGGGAACCACCACCTTCCTTTCAATTCTGAACGGTTGAGACATTTAACCATCCCAGGGACCCAGGTGGGGGATACACACCCTTTGTCAAAGACGCTGTGAAGAGGTGGGAGTCATGTGACATGAACATCTAGTTTGTGAAACCAGTAATGTTGCCTTGTAGAACTGCAAGCTCAGTCTGCCATTTTACCATCTAATTGACAGCAACACAGAAAAGAAGCTCTGCCCAGATTGAATACCTAGCCACACCTACACTATTTCTGCTGAAACGTCTGTACCGTTGCCTACAAGACTGATTCATCTCTGCATGCCAATTTCATCATATGAACTCAACTCCACAATAAAATTGAATTATACAACATCAGTTTTCAACCTACTGACCTCCATGAAGGAATACCTCATTGGACTTTGATTCTGGACTCTGGAACCCATGTGAAACACCATTTCTTTCCTCTGTGGTCTCTGCACTGTGAATCTTTATTTTCCCTATTCTTCTTTTACTGTATGAATGCAAAGGCAGCTACTTTGCAACCCCCTCCTGCAATTTGAATGTGTGCAAATAAACTAACCCTCTGAGTTCATCCTATCATGAGTTTGCTGTGGAGCTATTAATAGAAATTGGATAACATCAAAACCGAGGAGTTGGGAAACACAAGGGGGAAGTGAATCAAAACACCTTTCTGTTTACGAACGGGTGGCAAGAGCAGAAAGTAAATTAAACCCCCTTCTTTCCGTAACATATGTGACAACGAGAAGTGTCATCAAGCAAGCAATTGGCTTGCTGAAGTTATACTGAAGAAGCTTGAACAGAAATTGAGAGGCCCCTCAACGGACATCAGCTAGGGTCTCCAGAATAATCATAGTTTGCTGCATCCTGCACAACATTGCACAGGGGCTGGGTTTGGACCTTCAAGTCGAACAAGGCTCAGAGCACAGAACCTTTCCAGAGGAGTGAGAGGAGGGAATGTGATGCAATTAATGCAGCATCTGCAGCAAAAATTCTGCCTGAGATGTTCTAATTTAGGCAAGGTTCAGTTAAGTCCCACCAGTGCACTGACCCGGAGCCACATATTAAAACCACTTCCCCTTCAACATCCCCCAATACAAAGCAGTTCTGAAATCAGCCAAGCACCCCTTTCCCAGCCATCCATTTCTCAGCATTAAGCCTTATCTTACCTTGACTCATGAGTAAAAAGGAAACTTGCTTGGAAGCAGTCAAAAGTAGGCAACATGCAAAAGTGGAGTAAAAAAATAATATTTATGTGGCTCAGAAATGAAACACAAACTTACCAATTTAACATTAGGTAATACACCCATGTGCATATCTAAAAAATCTCTACTCTTCCACTTGCAAGATTTTCTGTGGGGTATAACCCCCTGTGGCTTCAGTAGAGTAGAGGTAGGCTGCTCAGATCTCTACTCTGGCTGCTCAGAAGCTTTTGGATGACATCCTATAGGTTCTGGAAATGTGAGACTGCTCAACTTGCATTTGCCCTGAGCTAGACACAGTCATCAAGTCATGAGGCAGCATCTGAGGTATTGACTGAAGTAAGAACAGTAGGTGAAAAGTGGGAATGCTTTGAGCTGAGTTCCCAGTGCAATGTCCCCTTTCACCATCACCCATCTCATGGCCCAACCCTAATACCCTGCTAACAATAAACTGGAGAGCACTTTGCTGCAGATCAGTGAGAAATGAATGGTCAAATCTAAGATTTCATCAATCCTATTCATGTGGCATCCATATGTGGAAGTCATTGGTGAGGGCCTGCATCCATTCATTAGTTTGTTACATCTAATGACCCATGCAGGACAAAGACATCATTGTAAAGGTCTGCGACTCACATTTGAGACAGACTCCTCGAATCTCTCTGCAGTGTACACAGTCTGTCAGTGCATCGCAAGTTCTTTGCTGCTGCTCCAGAAGTGTCCTGTTTGTTGACAGCCCCCAAGGTCCAGCATCTGTGTCTAGCTGAGCAGAGCTTGGAGCATCCTATGCCCTCTGCTGCGAATCCTTCACTTCTGTCCCTGCTTCTACCATCTGCTCAAATTCACCTGTGGTGTGTGTGACTCACCAGGTGAAAACCCAACTATCTTACTTACTGGCCCCCCTGCAGTGTGAGTACCTGAGCAGGTGCATGGTCTCCCTGAATTCTGTGACTATGTACCCTCAGAGTGACCTCCTGTGAGGACACATCATCATGGTCCTGCAGCACCTCCAGAGAAACATGTGGGAGATTAAAGATATGAATTAGAATTGCCAGGGTAAAAATATTTTAATGATCATTATGCACATGATCATAATTAATTGGTGGTTACCATCAATTAACATGAATGAATGTTGTAGGCCATGTAGCTGTGTGATAGGTGGTAGGTAGTTGGAAGATCCCCATCTCACCATCTCTAACAGCCAAGCATATTGAGACAGACTCCACTGATGCCCAGCACCCCCTCCTCATATGGCCTGTGCATAGTATCCTGGCAGCAATAATGATGTGTTCATTCTGCAGCAATCCCCCATGCCAACCACCAAGGCAAACTGAAGGGTGGCAATTGGATGACACAGGCTATCCACTGACAGGATGGTTCATGACATCAATCCACAATCCATATGCGCAGCATACATACAATGAGAGTTATGCTACCCCCGGCCATATGATAGAACAGACATTGGCATGCTAAAACAAGGTTTCCAGTGCCTGGACTGTTCTGGAGGGGCTCTGTAGTACTCAGCTCAGTAAGTTTCAAGATTTCTCTGCACCATTGGGAATCCCACTACCATGGCAAAACCATGTGCTATCTCCTCCTCTTTCTCTCTGGTTAGAGAGAAAACAATGCGCTCATCTCCTCTCGCATACAGAGACACAGTGGCCTCTCAAATGCAGTGACAGATGGTGTACTGGGATAAGCTCACTAAGTCAGCGCTTCTGCCTGCAAGGATCCAGTTGCACAGAAGTTTAGAGCAGAGTGATGTTGATGACCACTGGCGGTGACGTTGATGGCCACTGGCAGTGATATTGATGGGCACTGGCAGTGATGTTGATGGCCACTGGCAGTGATATTGATAGCCACTGGCAGTGATATTAATGACCACTGGCAGCGCCATCCTCACCCTGCTGTGAGGCTGGAGGTCTGTGATCTCAGGTGCCTCAGGCATTGCTCCAGGATGAGGTGGAGTGGGCAGAGTCCTCCTGGAACTTCATTGGTGGACTTGGCCTTCTGCAGAGAGCCCACTTCCTGTGCCCTCTTTGCAGAGCTTTCCCTCTTTTCAGCCTCTGCTTCATTTGCTTATTGTGTTATAGACGCTGTGATAGTGGAGCTACCGATCCTGTAACTGTTGCAGCCTTTGTATGGGTAAGTATTTTTTTTATTCATTCACGAGATGTGGGCTTTGCTGGCTGGACCAGCATTTATTGCCCATCCCTAGTTGCCCTTGAGAAGGTGGTGTGACCTGCCTTCTTGAAACTTTGCAGTCCATACGGTGTAGGCACACCCACAGTGCTGTTAGGGAGGGAGTCCCAGAATTTTGACCTAAACTTTTGTCACAAAACTCCTCTGCCCTCCCCGTATGGAGCAACATGAACCGCCAAGTCCAGCAACTCACCACAACACCTTCCAAAACATTGCTCAGTACTTCCACAAAGTTTACCAGAGCAAAAGCACTCGATCTACAAATTGCATGACTGGCCCATTAAGTAATGCTAGTTGATTAGGACAGAGGGCACCCCTCTTCAAAATGGACACTTGTTCTGGAAGTGGCCAGAAACCTGTGTGCATCATTTTTATACTTGTTGATAAAGTGTGACAGGGAAGACAGGGATAGGTGCAAACATGTGGCACCAGAGAAAAAGGGATCACTCAGGAGAGTGAAAGGCAAGTAGGCTACTAGTCTAGGAGAGTAGTGACGATGAAAGGTTTCAAAAGCAGAGGAATAGACAACCTGCTTGTGCAATCTTGACAGGAATTCTAAATATCTCCTGAGTGAAGGAGAACATAGAGCAGTTGGAAAAACTGCTGAGATGGGTGGGAAAGCAGCCAGAAGCTGTGTCCATCTCAGAGCTAATGGCGTAGGAGTATATTTAAGTTATTGCAGAGGACGTTTAAGGAGTTAAGTGCTGCATTGACTAAGAAACCTTGTGTAGTAATCTCCAGGTTTCTTCCTGTGCTGTGCATTGCTAAGTTTATGAAGAGGAAGATTAGGAAGGTCAACACATGAATACAGGGCCGAGGAAAGGGAACAGTTCATTTACATGGGCTTTGCCGTAAGGTCTGGAAAAAGAGAAGGCAATACTTAATGGACAACTTTCAAATCAACTAAAATCGCACCAACGTGCTAGTGGAGAAGTAAATTCAAGAATTGAAGAGCATTAAATTAATATTGATGACACAGGCTCAATGGGCTGAATGGCCTACTTTTTGCATTGTAACCTTTCTATGGTCACATGGCAGGGAAAGTTTAGGTTTCGATTTTGAGTCAGCAGGATTAATAAACCTTTTAAAATACAAGCTGAGGGTTCCAATGAAATAAGGATGTCAATGTTAACTGTGACACCCGGCACCTCCCTCACTTACCGCAACCCCACACAGTGTTCAGCAGGATTGCTGTGAGCTGGAGGGGTTAAGATAGTGGGTGGGTGGGGCTGCAGAGCTTTCACGCCCACATCATTTTATTTTACCTGAGAACAGGCATAGGAATGCTGCCCCATTCCTCCTGCCCTCACACAGCATAGCATGACAGATGGCATCATCGGTGCTGCAATGGCATTGCAACTTTGGCATTCAAGAGGAGATGTGGCCAAGACCAACAGTCAACAGAGGAATTCAATGAGAGGAGGCCAAACTGCACCACACCCTCTCTCTCTTTATAAATGTGTCCAGCTCATTGAATGTAGTCGGATTGGAAAAGGATTGGAAATGGTTTGCCTTAGGGCTCAGTGTTGCTGTTCTTGATTTATATAGTTGAATGAAACTTGAGCATGGAAACATGGGGCTGGATTTTACCCCGAGGGTGGGCTCCCCAGAGCTCAGCATAAATTTCCAAGGTGAGCCCGCCTCCACTTAGCCAGCTTACCTGTTTTACTTTTTTGGGGAGGTGCGGGGGGGGCATGTGGGGGAGGGCAGGAGTGGGAGGGCGGACATGGGTACATAAAAAGGTGGGGGAGGGGAGGGCTTCTAATTGACACTGGATGCCCGAGGAGGAGGCATCCACCCCTGCTTTCACTGAGCTGCATCCCGTAGGGTTAAACCTGCCAAGCCATACATTGGGTGCAGGCCTCTCCTGCTACCTGTTATAACAGAGCAGTAGGGGGGTGAGGGTATTAATTGGGCATTGATTGGCCACTTAAGAGTCTCAATTGGGCCACGGGCAGGCAACGACCTGACGCCTCCCCGGCTGCCTGTAAAATTGTGGGGGTGGGGGCGGGTGGACCGACGGCCAGTGTGCCGCTGATAGCATAGCGCACAAATTTATGGGTCCACCTGCCTGCTTTCCTGCCACTGTTGGCTTGTAAATTTCAAACAGTAATTTTAGATTTTGCTGACAACATAAAAGTAGAAAGCTTGATGAATAGCAAGGCAGACATTAAAAGATTCAGCAGATGGAGAGGTTAGCAGAATGAGTAGGTGGTAGCAGATCAATTTTCTTTTTATTCATGCACAGGTTCTGGGTGTCACTGACATGGCCAGCATTCATTGCCATCTATAATTGCACTTGAGGAGATAGTGGTGAGTTGTTGCAAGCATAGGGGTTTTTGTACAACTGGGTAGCTTGCCATTTCAGAGAGTAGCTAAGAGTCAACTGCATTGCTGAGGGTCTGGAGTCGCATATCTTACTTACAACAGGATTGAACATGACATCAAGGTGAATTATGGAGCAGCTTTATCAAGAGAAAAGGGCAAAATTATACTGTGGGAGAATAAAATACATATACAGGATAACAAAGGGTTAAGTGGTTATACTATATAATGGAATATTACAACGAAGTGTCCTTGAAACTAGGCCCATCCGTTTTCTCACTAGCACATAAAATAATAGACTAGTCGTGCTATCAGCTACCTTCCCAGACTAATGGGTGCCAGATGGGTTGTGCAAGTGTCAGATGTGGTTGTAAACTAAAAGAACTATTGCGTGCATGCCAAAAGATATGTCCTTTTTTGCTATAACTATGTGTGTACTCTAATGCTTCTCAGAGTGCCGGCTAGCTCCATTGTATGCTGCTGGGCTCTCCATGATATCATGATTCAATAAAGACTTCCAAGACAAACCTCCTGGGTCCGACTGTTCACTCCGTTTTCCACGACAAATTGGTGACAAGGATGGGATCCGACTGAAGTCCAGTAGCCTCTTAAGTTGGAGAGGTGATTGAAATCCTGGGCCGTCGGATCTCTAAAAAAGAACCCTCGCGGAGAAAGGGAGGAACAACTCTCCTAAGTTAGGGAGAGTACGAACTGCATCCTAGCTGAGAGGGGGATTGCAGTGAATTAGCGTCCCAGCTGAAAGGGGGACTGCCAGTAAAAAGGTAGCTACCGACCAAAGAGACTTAAGTGACCCAAAGAATCGGAGGACTTGTTAAGGGATTCTTAAACACCGGTGAGCGCATAGGGTAGGAAACGCGCCGCGCTGTTAATTGTGTTTTCTTTTCAGAAAAATAGGAGGTCGCAACAGCAGAGCGGGCTCTGCCATTCTCCCTGCTTCGCAAAGTACTAAGAACAAACCGAAACTGGTGCTTAAATCAGGAACTTTGAAGATGGGTAAGAAAACGTAAAAAGTAGTAGTAGTATACCCAGGGGTTCGAGACCCCTGGAGGTGAAAAGTAAGTAATTTCTGTGTTTTCTTTTGTGCCCATTACGGTCCTGAAATTGTCTAATATGTTTCTGATTGGGTTAAATGGACTCAAAGTAAAGGAGAGAGCTTCCCACCAGCTGGAACTTTTAATCGGGACAGAACTGAGCGCTTATAATATGTTTTAAGGGAGGTAGATCGTCCGCTACTGAATTTTCTGTAACTTAAAAAAAAATGAATTGATCTAAGTTACAAGAGCTGTTTGTGCTGGAAAGAGAGAGAGAGGGTACCCCTAGGGGGTTAATGAGCAATTTACAAGCAGCAGCAGAGAAAATGTGAGCTTTCGTCAGTTTGAAGGTCCCTATAGGTGGAGCCTTCAAGATCCCTTTGTTCCCCCACTGCTACTCGAAGATTCGGTTAGAGTTAAGTTCAATATTATAGGAGTATCGATACATACCTTTATCTATGTGTTTGTTTGTGTGCAATGAAGCATTTGTATGTGAGCTTTAATGTGTTTTCTTCCCTGAATTGTCTTGTGTGTGTGTAGTTGAGCACTTTAGAGTCGAAAGCCCCATATTAGATTAAAGGAAAAGTTTATTCAAATATTCCAAAGTTTTGAGTATAAGGTTTGAGTTGAGATTTCTGGCAAAAATCATAATTTGAAGGTAGTGCAAAGATAAAACAGGGCCTGCCTTTGTTTGAGATGAACCAACCCTTGTACCACCCCCTTGCAGACTAGTAGGGAATAACCCTCATCATCAGCTTCCAAGCTGATTGGGATTAATACATACGAGTTCGTATCCTAAAATTCGGAGAAAAAGAAATTACTTGAAATTCAGAAGGATTCTAGGAAAACGAAAAGACATAAACACTAGGTCTAGATGGTTCCAATGGATAAAAAGGGGTTTCTTAAGAAGAGATGAATTAAATATTAAAGGAAATCTGCTTTCCAAAAGCACTGGAATTTGAATTGGGGACAATCTTGAGATGTAAAGTGCAGTGTAATTTAACAGGTTACTTTTGAATCACTAGGATGCTATCTAAGATAAAGAATGTGTCGATAAACATACGGAAATTATAACTTGGATACAAATCATTACACATGAAAAAGAGGTTGTTTTAATTTTGATAGTGTAAATTACAGTTCTTACAAAGTTTAAAAATTTGAGGTTTGGTTCTTGATAAAGTTCTCAAAAGGGAATTTTCATTTTAAAAGGTCTGACAACAATTGGCACTAATTCAAATGCTGCAAGCTTTTGTGTTTGTAAGTCTGTTCCCAAAATATGAAGCTAAGCTCAAGACCTTGGCAAAGTTTGGCAGAAATCCAATTTTTGGCCGAGTTAATGAATCTGGGATAATTCTAAAAGAAAAGGGTCAGACACAATTCAGTGGGTTACTTTTGAGACAATAAAACCTTTGAGCAGAAGAAAAGGAAGCAAAACATGTCAATACCTGATTTCTGTTTTCAAAACTGTTATGAGAATACTTTATTGGATTGTAAAGTCTCTCCAGGCAACCTGAACAAGATAAGAAGGTAGCTGTTGCATATGTAAACTGGTATGAGGAAAGTAGGAGAATGAGTTAGGGAAAGTGAACATAATGTACAAACTGTTTTAAGGGAAATGAATTTGATAATCTGGCCATCAACTGAGGCATTGGAACTGCACAAGGGGAGATAAGCAAAGATCTAGAGACAGAGATCCCCGTTGAAATGGAATAGTTAATATGGTCTAAAGAGTAAGGAAACATTTTAAACAATCAAGACAATAGAGAAACTGAACTTAAGAGAACCTTAGGATGATCATGGTCAGGAAAGAAAACTTAGAGGTAAAACTATGAGGAATCTGTAGTTCAGGAATTGAAATGTAAGGAGAAATAATACTTAACAACAATTTACCACAAGATGGATACAGGTAAAGGGAAAGCTGGAAAAAAGCTAAATAGATGTATTACTAATTATATTAATGTGCCTGTGAGCTACAAAAAGTAAAACCATAGGATTAACACCTTGATGACAGGCAGAGTTAAGCGGTTCCCAGAGAGAACCATCACTGGAAGTGAAGATACTGAGCCATTGAAAGATAGGATAAGAAGGTGCATTGTTGAGTTGTGTTGGCAGTTTAAGGAATTGAGGCCTGACATGAGACAGCAGCAGGAGAGAGTAAACTGGAAGGAGTGGGAGTGCCTACCCAGATGGATTCAGATCAGGGAACTCATTTCACAGGGAGAGTCATTAAAGAAATGTGTAATCTTATGGAGATTAAACAGAAATTCCATATTCCTTACCACCCCCAGAGTCCAGGGATGGTGGAAAGGATGAACTGAACTTTAAAAAAAAACGTCAATCAAGAGACAGGGAACAGCCCAATATTCTAATGCACTGTGGGCTACCCCAAGCAGAGCCGCCGGGTTCACCCCATTTGAAATGATAACAGGAAGGGCCTTGCAATTACCTGAAGGCATTATAGTAGGAGGTGTAGGGCCACTGAAAGAAAAAATACAGGACAATGTAAGGGAATTAAGTAGGCAATTGCATGAGTTAAGGAAGGAAGTCAGAGACCGACAGGTGATTAAGGATATGGAAACAGGCAAATCCAAAGAGAAAGATACATGACAATTGACCAAGCGGTAACCCAGAGAACGGAAGCCAATGTTAATGTCTCCACAGATCTACGATCCTGGTTGTGGGCCTATCAGTACTGGCAACAAGGTCGGGGATCATCATTGCTCATCCTGCACCGCAGGAGGAACTTTGGTACAGCATGGACAGTGCCGAATGCGACACGCAACGGGGAATGATAAATGTAACAGTAGGAGAACAAGTGCTTGCAAATTGTAGTAAGGGTTTGCTTCAAGCATGGGAGGTCCGCCACTACCCAGCCACCTCCCACCTCTACTTTCACAGTCTGAGTAGAGATAATTGAAGCCCCTCAAACCACACCGACTGATCCATCTTGTCCAACTATGCATCCAGGACCGACGAATGGTTTGGTACTGCTTAATCAGAAGTTTTGTATGATAATGTACACCATGAGCTGGTACCCATAGTCTTAAATGTATCCAGTGTCGTCCTGCCCCAGTGGTGCTTAACCCATGCCCAAGCACTCTATACGGCTCTGACGCGCCAATTGATGATTGAAGCAGTTCAGTTCAATGGCGAGATGCGATCAGGCTTGGGAGGGAACCACATTAAGCGCAGCCTGATAAATGATGCTGCTACAATACTCAATATAGGGACATCATTGGTTAATCCAAAGTCTGGCCACCGTGCTCGAAACTCATGCGGGGACTATAAATAAATTAATTGAAATAGGAAAAAATATTTCAGACGAAGCGAGCAGAAATGAGGTATGCAACATCTATGGATCTTGGGCACTGGAACAAGCCCGAGAACATTTAAGACAGACTAAAGAAGGGGTAGTCCCTTTATGGGTAACTAATGAGCATCTATTGAATCTCTCACGATACAAGAATCATGACTTGACCGGTTGCCAGCTCAGGGGTTTAACACGTGTACGTAGAATGAATGTTGAATGTATAGTGAATAGTAATATGCTAATAGGCATTGTATTAGTAATACCTGTCATAGTTGTGTCAATGACATAACCAAGGCAAGATGCCCACAGTGACTGCTGGTACGGGTCCCCAGCCATGGGGCCCATTTGTACACCTACAAATGGACTTTATACAAATGCCTAAATGTATTTAATATAATTATGTTTTAGTTCTAGTATGTTTGTTCTCGCGATGGGTGGAGGCGTATCCCACCCGACGAAATGATGCTGTTGTTGTTGTAAAATTGTTGTTCATTTTACTGCTAAGGTGATAAAGGAACTGTTGAAGGCCTTACAATGCAACCATCACCTTTCCTGCCCATACCATACCCAGTCTACTGGAGCGGTGGAAAGACAAAATGGTATTCAGAAAAACAAACTAGCTAAATTATGTGAAGAAACCAGTTTGAAAGGGCCTGAAGCTCTACCCTTGGCGCTCATGACTATGCGCTCTCACCCTAACTGTACCACCTCCCTCTCTCCTTATGAAGTTGTAATGGGATGTCCTATGTACCTCCCAGTGACCCCACCCTTGTCTGCTAGGGAAATGGACATCCACGCTATGGATGAGGGAATGATTACATACTGTATAGCGCTCATTAATTCTCTCAAGAGCTTGCATATATAGGTAGTAGAAGCTCAGAAAAAGCCCACCATTGAAGATTGCCATCAATACCAGCCCGGGGACCTAGTCCTATTAAAGACCTTCAGGAGAAAGAACGGTTTGGAACCTCGATGCGAAGGGCCTTTCCAAGTCCTGCTCACCACCCATATGGCCGTGAAGGTTGAAGGACGCCCTTGTGGATCCACGCATCACACGTCAAGCGGACGCTGACCTCGGACGGAAGTGCTTGTGCAAGAACTTTAACTGAGCCATCAGAATGCTAACTCTGATTTGGATCCTGTCCTGCGTGGTCCTTGCGAGAGCATGGAATACCAATTCTGCGGTTCAATGAATGCAGGCTGTAGCCTCGCAAGTTCATCGGACTAAATATTGGATTTGTACTCATTTTCCTCTATGCAAAACAGCAGCTGAATTGCATGAGAGGGTGGAAAGGACCCTACCTTGTGCTGCTAACAACTCGAACAGCCCTGAAGATTAAAGGGAAGGAAGACTGGGTCCACGCCACTCATTGTAAAAAACATTGTCCGGCAGTCCTATAACCGTCGTTACCAATGAACTAATTTGCATTATGTATCGGATACTGCCTTTTGCTATATTCTGTCTTTTTGCTATATTCCGTGAAGTATACCCAAAGGATTCTCACCCCAACACCTTTTTGTCTTTATGCCGCGCCTATGCTAGACAAGTAGGACAGGGCGCCTGTTGGATATGTGCCCAGACTCCCCAACATGGAGGTAAGTCAAGCACCTATCAGGCAAAACCAATGACTGAGGAAGAAGTGAAGGATCTCACAAATTTCCACACCCAGTCAGATGATGCAGAATCCAATATGTTCAGGGGATGGTTCCGTCGCTCTCCACCTGCTAATGGGTAGAACCATACAGATCATGGGATAAAAATCAAGCCTCCTCAGGAGCCGATAAACACCACCTGTTGGTGTTCGAACCTTGCAGCCGGTACCTATAACCTGGGAAACAGTAGTTGCAAAAACACCATATCTACTAGCCCTGGTAGTTATGACCCTCAAAATTCTCTAAATGGTACGTACTGGGTTTGTGGGGAAAAAGCATACCCCTGGCTGCCTAGGATGCCGCAATTATCTTCCTTCTTTAATCAAGATACCGGAAGTTTGGGCAAGGGCACTACCACTCCCACCTGGAGTGGCTGCTGCTACCTAGCATATTTGAATCCCTATCTTCGCTATATAAGTAAATTAGATATTCACCCGCATCTGCGTCTACATCGCCATGACATCTCAGAATCTGAACGATTCTGGATGATTGCTATCCCTTCTTATGGAGCTGTTCGTAATTCCCGAGAGATTATCAACCTGGCAGCTGCACTTGGAAAACTAACAGTGTCTCTACTGGATTAGGAGGAGCTCCAGTTGTCCCTCAAATGATGCGCACTGGTCCCAGTGAGGCCCACTGGTGTAAAATAAAGCTTTATCCTGCCGGAGATCGGCCTTTTCCTTATGGTTATGAACCCCCATATGATAATTCCTATTCCTCATTGGTGTTAATCTAGAAGATTAACGAGGAGGGATTGTGGGAGAATAAAATACATATACAGGATAACAAAGGGTTAAGTGGTTAAACTATATAATGGAATATTACAACGAAGTGTCCTTGAAACTAGGCCTATCCGTTTTCTCACTAGCACATAAAATAATAGACTAGTCGTGCTATAAGCTACCTTCCCAGACTCATGGACGCCAGATGGGTTGTGCAAGTGTCAGATGTGGTTGTAAACTAAAAGAACTATTGCATGCATGCCAAAAGATATGTCCTTTTTTGCTATAACTATGTGTGTACTCTAATGCTTCTCAGAGTGCCGGCTAGCTCCATTGTGTGCTGCTGGGCTCTCCATGATATCATGATTCAATAAAGACTTCCAAGACAAACCTCCTGGGTCCGAGTGTTCTCTCCATTTTCCGCGACATATACCCTGAAGGTAAAATTCAGTCAGCAATTTGCAGAGCAACATGAGCTATATACTTCCCGTATCATATTTGGATAGCAGAACTCATTTGTAATTTTCAAATTTCTTGTGTCGTTTCCAGCTTCCTTTGTCTTGTTTCTTCATCCTGTGTCTTTCATGCTTTTTTCTCTTCTCTAACCATACAAAACCTCCTACCCAGAGAATCCTTATTATGCTGGAAACTTGCTGGCTCCACTGAGGCTGCCAATTAGAACTCTCCGTATACATTGCACTACACAATTATACAGCTCTTGTCCAATCATGGGTTTGTTATTGTGAGCAGCATTCTCCTGTGCATGAAGACATTTATTTCTTTCGCATTATAATTCCTGCAGCTCTAGTTACGTCACAGTTCAAAATTAATGCAAGCTGCTTTTTTTGAAGCATGGTATTATTCCTACAGATTCTAACTCCCACAAACTAAATTAACACACAGTGGAAGAGCATAATCCTCACAACAGGCAGATTCCCTTTCTGAAAGGACATTTGTGAACCAGATGGATTTTAATAATGACCTGGCAGTTTCATTACTGATGCTAGCTTTTTATTCTAGGCTTTATTAAATTAACTGAATTCAAATGCTCCCACTGCCATGGCTGATTTAAATTCACTGTCACTGGATCATTGGGCCAGGCCTCTGTATTAATCACCCAGTGATATAACCACTACGCTATTGTGTCCAACAATTATGACTTAATGAAGATATATGTGAAGTAATATATTTTGAGTGGAAAACAAGGAATGAGAGTATACATTTAATGGAAAAGCACAAGTGTGTGGATGAAAAGAAAATTCAGAGGGTCAAATACATTATTCTTTGAAAGTATGCAAGTAGATAGAGTAGTGTGTTCAGTTTTTAGTATCTATAGAAAGAATATTAAAGCCAATCAAAATTCACCATGATGATACCAAAGGAGACAAATGATAATTACAAGAAGAAACAAGATACTGGGACTATTTTGACTGGAATAGTTACAATCCCCATAGAGACCGAAAACTTTTAAAAATATATTTGAATTCCTAGTTCTGGTTTCACAGGTTTGAATCCTGCCATGGCAACTGGTGGAATTTAAATTCAATTAATAAATCTGGAATTAAAAAACTAGTCTCAGTAATAGTGACCATGAAAATATTGTCATAAAAACCCATCTGGTTCACTAATGCCCTTTAGCGAAGGGAATAGGGTGCGGGATCAGTAACATAAGCCAGGATATTTCAGATGGTGGAGTTTCCCATCCCACCATCCAAAGAGTCGGTGGTGAACACATCCCTGCCGACACTGCCTTCCCCGCAGCCATTTCACACTCGAATGAGCATCGATTGGCTGCAGGTGGAACTTCTCCCCTCGCTCAGGAGGAAGTCCTGCCTTAGAGAGCTGCTGGCCAATCTGATTGGCCGGCAGCTCTCTAGTCCATGCAGCGCCAGAAGCTGCCATGGACAGAAGTGGAACTTCACGAAGACGACAGAGCCTAAGTCCCAGGAGTGGATAGAAAGATACATTTTGGGGGCCTCAGGGCGGGGAGGGTAGGGAAGGCCTGGGGGATGAATAATGGGCAATTGGGATGTCGGGGGAGAGGCCATGGGGTAAGGGAGGTCCAGTGGCCACTGGACCTTAAGGGGCCGAGGGGGGGGTCCTGAATCTAGAAGGGGGCGAGGATGACAACAAACAAAAAGATACAGAATTCTGATAAAAGGCAATAAAAACCTGATAATTTCTGGATCCCTGAGGATTCTAGGTTCTGGTAGCCCCAATTTAAAAACTAATGCGTTGAATAGAAGCTTTAAAATGTTTTAAAAGTAGTTTCATATTTATTTAACTTTAAAACGTCGAAATGCATTAAAAATCAAATGACGTGTGAAACAAACCACTTGGTATCAGTTAGTAAATTAAGTTTCGTACCATTTTATTTTGTTTACAATATAAAAGTTGAAAATGATGGGGCGCAAGTTCCAATATTCCAACACATTATTTACTCATGAAAACATTTTTTTTGCCAAAGTTAGCATTCATCAAAAATACACATATGACATAAAGAAGTATTTTTATTCAATACTAAATTAACATAACCATAGCTTTTCCACATATACACATAGGGGAGGATTTTCCCCTTGTCGGGTGGGCGTGGCCAGCGTGCCCAGGAGCAGCCGCGTAACAGTCCGCCAACCGCGATTGGGCCCCGACCGCGATCTCACACTGGTTGGCCAATTAGCGGGCAGCCAGCATGAAACGCATGCTGATAACCTCAGTGGTGCCGGGGTGGGGATGGGAGGAGCGTGAGCGCTGAAGTGTGCGCACGCGTGGAGGTGAGCTCAGTGAGAGCTCCCTGAAGGCACAGAGCTGCCTCAGGGAGCTGAAGATTTTAACCTGAAAAAGAAAGAATTCAAAAATAAGGAAATTATGTCCCCCCCACACGTGACTCTGTCACATGAACGGGAACATGCGGAAAATGTGTTTTAAAAATCTTTATTGTTTTTTTATTTACCGTCCAAAACCTCATTCCCACCTGTGGATGAGGTTTCTTTAAAAATGCAAAGGCCGCCTGGCCTATCCATCCGCTCGCCAACCAAACAGTTGGATGGGCAGCAAAATATTAAATTTAATTAATTGATTAAGGCCCTTAATAGGCCTCTTAATTGTCAGCGGGCGCACTGCCACCTCTCCCACGCGCCTGCTGAGCAAAATATCGCAAGAGTGCACGATGACATCAGGATGCCCGCCCAACATCATCATGCACTATTTCACTCCCGTTCGGGTTGGGTGCCCGCCCGCCCACAAGATGACAAATTCTGCCCATGAGGTGCAGCGTAAATATCAAATTATTAAAAACTATTTTGTAAACTAAATATGTCACATAGATATACAATAAATAACATGTAGAAATGACAAGTACAAAAAAATAGAATTATATTAAATTATTTCAAACAGTGTATCTGTTTGCAATAGCTCCTCAATACAATAGTATATAGAACCATTTAAAATAGCCATGCTGTGTGACTTTTTATAAGCTGTTTATGATGGTTTATTAGCTATTGAAGGTTCAATAAATCAACATTTTTGGTATAGTTGTGTTGGATCATGTGTTAGATTAATGGCGAGAGGCTATCAGCTTTGTAAGGCATGTATCTAACAGCCCACCCATTGGTTGATTCTGGAAATCTGAAGTACTCGTTGCGCTCTGATGTTGAACAGGAAGTGAACGGATCCAGAGAAGAAGTAAATAGATCCTGAAAAACAAAAATATAAAAGATAACCCTCAACTCAAACCCTTAGTTCTACCCTTCTACCCAAATAATGCACAAGAAATAAAATGAATTGCTCCACTCCAGAGTTCTGAGTCAAAGTTCAACACAAACTGATCACATGAAGATCTTACATTTTTGTAAAAGCCATAAAATTAAATGGTCAAAGAAATGTAGTATTTGCATCATCTGTGATGGGTGTACTGCACCATCATTGGCATCAAATCCAAGACCAATTTATTCCCAAACAAAACTCTGCTCTGAGTTCTGCTGAAGGGTCATGAGGACTCGACTCGAAACTTCAACGCTTTTCTTCTCCGCCGATGCTGCCAGACCTGCTGAGTTTTTCCAGGTAATTCTGTTTTTGTTTTGGATTTCCAGCATCCGCAGTAGTTTTTTGTTTTTACCAATTTATTCCCACTTGACAACCCACACACTCAACACACACGTGCAAACACACATGTCCAGTAGGGGTCACTAAATTGCAACTAGGAACAGAAATATTTATTGACTTTACTGTGCCTAAACCAGAGGCATTGAACATGATTGTACTGCCTAATTGAATTGTTTAACCTAAGATGACATCCCTGTACAGGCCAGGGATCAAACAAGGAACTTCATGGTCTGTATGGCTCATGTACTTATTGTTTAACTCACTGAGCATTAAGCAGCCCTGTGCAGTATTTACTGAACAAAAAGAAAATGTGCATTTATTTCATTGCAAAGTCAGTTAAATGTTACCTTTGCACAGAAAAGAGCACATAAATACTTTGACTATCTCAATACTTCAATCATTGTTTGCTTTTTAAAATTTACCATGCTCTTCGAATGCTGCATCTACTCTTGGAGGAATTCCTGGCCAGTCATCTGCTATCAGGCGTGGGAAACCTTCATCCATAGCTCGTTTACCTTCATCATAACTGGAAGGAGAAACACATACTTTATGTCAACAATGACATGTCAGTGATGAAAAATATTAACGTGAATCTTTGTATAAAGAATGAACCATTACCTCCAGTACTCGTCTCCTGAGAAGAATAAAGTCTTTGAAATTTCCCTGATATGAACAGCTGCATCTATTTTCCTGACTGATCTTGGAATACCAAATCGGTAGATGTTCTTTGGGTAACCTGGCATGATATCATAGCCATTGATGGCCCAATATTTATTCCCTATAGGATTACAGAAATTACGTTACCATCTTCATATTAATAAATATGTTTTGTTCTTAGACTCAATGTCCCCTCATATGGGCACCATTTCTTAACTAAGATGCTGGACAGCCAACCTAGTTCCAATCCTCTCCTAATCTTGCGCTCACATTGATTTCTTTTTGCAAGAGCTGCAGTTCTAGAGAGGTCCTTTTCTGTCTCTTCTTGGTTCTGCCTGATGAAACTCAGCCCACTGCACATAGCATAACACATCACTACCAGCACAATCCTAACGAAGATTATAGTTTCAAAAGCAAGTTGTCTTCAGTTTCAATCTTGAAATATGTGTGCTAAAAATGTGATTTTAACCCAAGTTCCAGAAAACCATGTTCCTCTTCACTGTGGCATTGCTGTTACCAGCGCTATATTATCCCAGAAAACACCTCTGTTCTTCAGCACGAAAAGTAACAGTACTCAACCTTTAATAACAACAAGAAAATCCCTCTTCAGGTTTTCATACGCAGCATCAATCCCTGTGGGAATCTTTGGCCAGAATGATTTGAGTAAAGTCAATTCAACCTCAGGCAGTTGTGGATGTTTCCTCCAGAAAAACCTAATGAATAGAAAGATTTATTGGAATAAATCAAAAGTAAGCCACTGCTGAAATAAATTCTCAGTACATACCACCAAATAATGTTTTTATGCTTTGTTTTTCTGTAACACAACATTAGTAAATTGTTTTTCAAATAACATGTTTTTCTAGGTACATCGCATGCCTTAAAATATTCCTTTGCCAAAAAAGCAGGTAGCTTTCTGATTCCAGGGCTTCGCGAATTCTACTCCTACAATACAATGGTGCTGACACTCATTGTCGCTCAAGCCCGTTGGGGCATCCTGAGATCATAAAAGACATGATATAAATGCAAGCTCTTGCTATGTGTTTTTACTTCATAACCAGTCACTGGAACCTATCCCAGGTTAGCCAGGTTGGACTCATTCTTGTCACATCCAATGAAGCACTTTGATTTAAATCATCATCATCACTTCCATGGATCTCAATGGAACAGAAACCTGACATGTGGAGAACTGCAGACAAAAGAGCCCTAACACTAGAAGGTAAAAAGACAGGAAGGTTTACCAAAAAAATACTGAAATACTTTTGTTAAAACATTTCCAATATGGAACTGTACTAATAAAAATGTTATGCGATGTTCAACATATTTTATACCTGTCTTTGAAAAACATCATCTCTCCTCGAAGACTAGCAACTGCATCAAAGGATAAAGCAGGATCGCACTTTTCTGGTGTCTTTGATGGTGGTGGTCTGGGTTTTGGGTTGATTTCATCTGTTGCACCTTATGTGAAGTAACCACATATTATTAAACAATGTAGAAAAACTGTTCAAGGCAATGTCAGTAATCCCAGATTAGAGTCCAATTCTAATTAAAGTACATTAACTCTAAGATTTGCATTTCAATGCATCCTTCATGGAAGCTGAGCCTTTGATAAATGTCCTTTTTATTATTGCAATAAACCTGAAATGTGCACGTTCCATCTCCTGAACAGTCAGATTTGATGTCAGGAACCAAACAAAGAGCACTCAACATTTGAAATAGATTTCTGAGTCAGATTGTGGGTGCTACAATGTGGAAAACTACAGATTTTTTTATTTCTGAATTTAATTTCAGGGCTGTAGCATCATTTAAATTATAAACAAGATAAAGGTACAAGCATTGAAAGATTGCTCCGAGTGTTTCAGCCCCATGTGCAATCAAAATGTCCAATCACAGTAAGTCAAACACAACACCAGTAAAATTTAATATTTTAATTTACAGCAATTAGCTTATTCTGAATAAATTGCTGGTTATAAAGATAATTCATTCTTTATATGCAATAATGTCATATGATGTTATGATATGGTCAGTAATTGTTTAGGAAGGAATATTTCTGCCTTTATCTGAGACTTAACCTACCATACAGAGCCTGGATTCCATTCACATCATCCTGAGAAAGGCTGAACTCATTCATACTTGTAAATGTATATGTGGGGTACATCAAAGCCCCAGGATCACGAGAGTGAGCGAGTCCCAGTGCATGGCCAAATTCATGGGCAGCCACCAGGAACAGGTTATATCCTAAATAAAACACAGTCACAAAGCAGCAAATGTTAAAACTCATTCCCCTTTGGTGCTTACTTAAAGTGATGATAAACCAATAGCTAAATATCTAAATATTATCAATCTAATGGTATGTAACAGGAATATAAACTGTAACTCTCAATGTCATGTAAATGCTCTGTCCTTTATCTCAGATGTGAATGGTTCATACCTTAAATAGCTTTAAATATTTTAAATATTTTCCCAAAATTTATTACCAAATGTAACTGGACAAATACTTAGAACTAGATATGAGTCACAGTGAAAAGCTTTAACAAATTTATAATCGAATGACATTTCTTGGTGACATAAAATTAAATTGTAGTTCTTAAGGCTGCACTTATGTGGGCATCAGGGAATCTTACTTTAACATATTACAAGGGAAAAATACTCTCACAATTAACATCACTAGCCAATAGCTACATGAATTGTTTTCCAACTAGAAACATCCTATTAGTTTGTTCACATTTTCTCCACTAATTAATAACATTGGTCAATTTTTGTACCATTTGATCCCATTGTCCAGGTTTCATCCTCATCAAAGTGAGTGTCTCCTCCAAGGCCTGCTGCAGGAGGAAAAGCGTGGGCCAGTAATCCATTAGCTCCATCAAATGGATAATGGTCCCCATGTTCTGGAAATAATCGAACAAAGAATCATCAAAGTGAATTCAGAATCTGTGAATGCTGACAATATGCAAATGTAACAAATTAAGGTAAATAAAGACAAAGTAACAAATTTGCATTGTTTATCTGTTTTCTCTCTGCCAAAAGGATCTATGAATGCTGACAATATGCAAATGTAACAAATTAAGGTAAATAAAGACAAAGTAACAAATTTGCATTGTTTATCTGTTTTCTCTCTGCCAAAAGGATACTACCACAAATTTAACCTATCGAGCGACCATCTAGTTAAATGCACCACCCAAGTTGCCAATCCTGCAGTGGAATGTCAAGTTCAATTGTCCACACTGAGGGAGCTGGCCCCTTTAGCATGCTGTGGGAACCCCATGAGCAGCCCACTGCATCTCACTGCCTCCAAGCCAGTACTATATTGGCGGCCTGTAGATTCACTTATCGGAATTGGAATAGGTTGTTTTTTTTTGAAAAATATACTTAATTCATAAAATATCTGGAAGAACATTCCAAAACATTTCAAAATCACCATCACAAAAGTACAATCAGATTTAACCTATAGACATGGATCACGAGGTGCATCAGTACAAACAATGAATATTACAATAATTTCAATATGGTCATTACATACATCATGTTGCAGTCTGAGGTGCTTCAATACAATTATAATACAATTAGTATTCAATACATACATTCATTTTGAACTGTACAACCCAAGGGGCTCTCAACAGTTCCCAGCCCCTCGGTGCACTGAGCAGAAAGGTCTTGGACAGCGACCTTTCCCCATTGCGCCTTTGTGGCGGCTGCCCCAAGCTTTAGTGTATCCCTCAGCACGTAGTCCTGGACTTTGGAAAGTGCCAGTCTGCAACACTCGGTCGGGGACAACTCTTTGCGCTGGAAGACCAACAAGTTTCGGGCAGACCAAAGAGCATCTTTCATCGAGTTGATGATCCTCCAGCTGCAGTTGATGTTTGTCTCGGTGTGTGTCCCTGGGAACAGCCCATAGAGCACAGAGTCCTGTGTCACAGAACTGCTCGGGATGAACCTTGACAGAAACCACTGCATCTCTCTCCAGACCTTCTTTGCAAAGGCACAATCCACAAGGAGGTGAACAACAGTCTCATCCCCACCACAGCCACCTCGAGGGCAACGTGCAGAGGGGGTGAGACTCCTGGCATGTTGGAAGGATCTGACGGGGAGGGCCTTTCTCACCACCAGCCAAGCTACATCTTGGTGCTTGTTGGAAAGTTCTGGCGATGAGGCATTCTGCCAAATGACTTTGACAGTCCGCTCAGGGAACCATCCCACAGGATCCACCCTCTCCTTTTCCTGCAGGAAACTAAGACGTTACGTGCCGACCACTGCCTGATGGACTTGTGGTCAAAGGTGTTTCTCTGCATAAATTTTTCCACGAGGGACAGGTGGTACGGCACGGTCCAACTACTTGGAGCGTTCCGCGGCAGCGTGGCCAGACCCATCCTTCGCAACACCGGGGACAGGTAGAACCTCAGCACGTAGTGACACTTGGTGTTTGTGTACCGAGGGTCTACGCACAGCTTGATGCAGCCACACACAAAGGTGGCCATCAGTATGAGGGCGATGTTGGACACGTTTTTGCCCCCCTTATCTAAAGGCTTGTACATTGTGTCCCTGCGGACACGATCCATTCTCGACCTCCAGATAAAGCGAAAGATGGCTCGAGTGATCGCCATCGCGCAGGAGTCTGGAATGGGCCAGACTTGCGCCACGTACAGCAACAGCAAGAGTGCCTCACACCTGATGACCAGGTTCTTACCTGCAATGGAGAAGGAGCGTCGCTCCCACATACCCAGTTTTCTTTGCACCGTAGACACTCGCTCCTTCCAGTTTCTAACGCATGCCTCGGTCCCTCCGAACCATATTCCCAGCACCTTCAGGCCATCAGCCCTGACGGTGAAGGGGACAAAGGATCGGTCACCCCAGTTCCCGAAGAACATGGCCTCGCTCTTCCCACGATTTACCTTGGCTCCCGAGGCCAGTTCGAACTGGTCGCAGATGTGGATCAGTCTGCGCACCGACAGCGGATCCGAGCAGAAGACGGCGACTTCGTCCATGTACAGGGAGGCTTTGACCTGAGTGCCTCCACTGCCTGGGATCGTCACTCCTCTTATGCCCGGATCCTTCCTGATCGACTCAGCAAAGGGTTCTATGCAACACACAAACAGGACAGGGGAGAGAGGGCAGCCCTGCCTGACTCCAGATTTAATCGGAAAGCTATCTGATTCCCACCCATTGATTGAGACTGCGCTACTGATGTTAGTGTAGAGCAGTTGGATCCAATTGCGAATTCCCTCCCCAAAACCCATTTCGGAGAGCACATCCACCATGTAGGTGTGCGATATTCTGTCAAAGGCCTTCTCCTGATCCAGGCTGATGAGGCAGGTGTCCACAACCCTGTCCTGCACATAGGCAATCATATCCCTGAGCAGCGCTAGGCTGTCAGAGATCTTCCTGCCCGGCACAGCACAGGTCTGGTCAGGGTGGATTTGTTGATCCTCAAAATGTCGGACTGTGATGACTTTACTGAGCCGTCTCCTTCCTTCAGGCTGCTGATCACAGAGCTCTCTCTGTGTACCTTTTGGAAGAAGAAACGTGAATACGTCTCATCCTGCTCCACGGAGCGGACTCTGGAACGGAAGATGATCTTGGAGGCCTCCGATGCAATGAACGAGACTTGCTGGCTCTTCACTTCTTGGAGTTCCTCCTTGACATCGACCCCCATCGACTGCAGCCGCAGCAGGTTCTGCATGTTTTTCTGGAGTAGGGACATTTCCCTCTGTTCCTTTCTAGCTTTTTGGGTGCCTTTGAGGATGAAAAACCTCTTGTTGTTTCCCTTGATCGCTTCCCACCAGTGTGTCAGGGACTCAAAGAGGGGTTTCACGGTTCTCCAACCTTTGTAATCCCTCTTGAGCTCCTCAATGTTCTCTGGGGTCAGCAGTTGCACGTTTAGCTTCAATGCCCCCCTGCCCACCCTCTGGTCTTCCTCTAAGTGACAGTCAGCCAGTAGGAGGCAGTGGTCAGAGAAGAACACCGGAATGACGTTGGTGGATCTGACTGCGAACGCATGGGACACAAACAGGAAGTCTATCCTGGAACGGATGGACCCGTCTGGCCGCGACCAGGTGTATCTACGCTGCGCTCCGTCTGCAGGGTTGCTGAAGACATCGTGCAGCTTGGCATCCATAACTGTTTCCATCAAGGATCTGGACGTAGCGTCCAATCTGCTGTCGGCCCTGCCGGATTGTCCAGCTGATGCAGTTGAAGTCACCGCCCAGAATGGCCGGCCTGGAGGTCGCCAGCAGCAGTGGGAGCTACTGAAAAACCGCCAGCCGCTCGCCCTTTTGTGCCGGGGCGTACACATTAATTAACCGGAGTGGAGCATTCTTGTACATTACGTCTGCTACGAGGAGGCGCCCACCCAGCACCTCCTTAACCTCGGAGACGGTGAAGTTGCCTCCCCGCAGCAGAATACCCAGGCCAGAGGAACGAGAGTTGTTTCCTCCCGACCAGATCGATGGCCCAAGGGACCACCATTGTGGCCATTACCTGTAGGAGTTGAGGTGCGGTATCGCACACTCCTGCAGAAACAACAGGTCAGCTTTGACCTTGGCAAGGTAGTCCAAGGTCGCAACACATCGTGTAGTAGATTTAATGCTACGCACATTTATGGATACAATCTTTACACCCATTTTAAAGCATTTAGTCTCTTACCAAACCTGTTGTCTCTGAGAGTCCCAGACCTTTGGTCTGCTCCTGCATACCCATAGTGTTCACAAATTGCCTCCCTTTGGATGGGCTGAGGAAATTGTCCTGAACCTCCCCATTGGAGATGTTCTGCTCAGGTGGCATCTGGGGGTTCATGTAGAGAACGGGATTTGAAATGTCCTCTGTTGGAGAAGCTTCTCCAATCCTCTCCCCCTCTGGGGCTTTGCTGCTCCCGGCTTCCCGGAGCTGGGGCGCGCTGAGCGCCTCACTGCTCCCAGATTCCTGGGGCTGGGGTGCGCTGGCCTCTTCGGGTTGTGGGCAAAGTTGGGGTGCGCTGGTCTCCTCATTGCCTCCAATGTTCTGGAGCTCGGGTGTCTGGTCCTCCAACTCCCTAGAGCTTTGCCGCTTCTTCTGTAGGTGTCGCCCTTGCACTTCTTCGTCTGAACAGCAGCTGCCTTTATCATCCGTATCAGATGGGAGACGCCTCTTGCCATTTGTCTGGGAAGTGGCTTGGTCCCTTCTTAGCCCATTCTTCTTTTTGGCTCTCTTCACCAGCTGCCACTCCTCCTGCTGATTTTCTGCTACTTCCTCCTCCATTGATTCGCTCTCCTGAGGAGTGGGAGGTTCAGGGGGCAGTGCTGTTGATTGGCTGTCTGCTGCCTCAATCTTTTCCTCCACCTTGTCTCTCTCCATGTCCTCCTTTGTCCTATTGTTCTCATTGGGGACCTTGGTAGTTGGAGGGTTGCAAGTGTCCTTGGCGGTAGTGACACGAAGCATTTCATCTGCTTCCCCCTCGTTGGCTTTGGCTGCCTGTGCATAAGTGAGGCAGAGTTTGGGGCAGGTCCTGTAGAGGTGACCTGCCTCGCCACACAGGAAGAAGCACTTAGTCTGTTTGCAGTCCTTTGTCTGGTGCCCTTCCTGCTTGCAGTTCTTGCAAAGGACGGCGCTGCAGTTGGCCGCCACATGACCAGACTTGCCACATGAGCGCCAAAGTTTGGGCTGCCCAGCGTAGACAAGGTGGCCATGGCTTCCCCCGATAGCGAAGCTGGAAGGATGGTGGAAGATAGCTCCCTTACCATCAGTCTTGAACGTGACCTTAACCTGGCATTTGCTTGTCTAAATCCCGAAGGTGTCTCTAACCTCGGTGCAGCTCCCAACCTTGTCGACGTACCTGGCAAGGAAAGTGAACACGTCGGCGACAGGGACGTGGGGGGTGTAGAGATGCACAGTCACCACACGGTCCTGTTGCAACAGCAGAGCAAAGAGCGGCTCCACCGTCAGGATCTTCATCTCCGGCTGGTCTCTCATCTCCTCGAACACCTTCAGGAACTTGACGCAAGCTGCCACACACTTGAAAGTCACGTCGAAACATCCAGCGCTGGGGAAGACTTGAAGGGAGTAGATCTCCTCCGCTTCAAATCCACACGCCTTCAACAGGATCCACTTGATGAAGAATGCCCGATCCATGGGCGCACCTCCTTCGCTGTCCTTCACCACCAACCGAATGGTGTTACGTACCCCATGGTATGGAGCTTGACTGGTTATAGCCATCGCTTCATGACTACACTTGCTCTTAGCCAAAAGGCCAAGAAGCCACTTACACAGATCAACATGTGCCCCCACACACACCCTGGGATACCCTCCTTCCCCAGTATAACATTCGCCCTGCAGCCTCTTCCCTTGCCTGAGGCCACTTCTCCCCTTCCCCAAAAAAGCCATAGCCCTGCAGATGTTGAAAAGCCACCCCCACCTTATGGCTGGTCTGGTAGGCAGAGACCTGCTTGTGAGTATCCCTAAAAGTGATGTGGTGCTGTCTGCAAAGTCTGGCGCTGATGACTGTGAGTGCTGCCCAAAGCAAAGTAGGCAAACAAACCTCAAAGTCCCAAGTGAAGAGCAGCTCACCAGGTGCATGTCTCTTATGTACAGTTGTGAACCGACGTGCCTGGATGATCTAGCGTGGGGGGGATGATTCCAGCGAGCAGGGCTTATAATGATATGCAGATGTATTACAATGAAGTTCTTGATGTCTAACGGCAGAAAATGCAGCCCACCATTGATGGGCACAATGGACAATTGCAAACTGCTTTCACGATGTTGTGAAACTGATTTTTGGCCTTCTTGCCATATTATCCGCTCACACAGCCAAACACGCCTGCCGCCAACAGACACAAAAAATTCTGCCCCATGTGTTTGTGTGAAAAACATTTATTTGAGCCATGCATCCTAATTTGTCCTTTCGCTCCAATGTTTTACTCACATGCATCTCTTAATTCTCTCTCCTGATTTAATTACTTCACATCTTTTGGTTTTCCCTTTGCATGTAGTGCCTAACACAATTTCTGACTGTTACTCCACTGTCTTTCCTTTTCTTTGTTTTTTGACTATTATTTGTTACCATTTCTACTTGAGCTCTCCCTCCATTTAAAGTCCTTAGTTTAAAGAGCTTGTGACCATCCTATTTATCCCTTCCTCTAGGACCTAGTCACAGCCTGGTCTCAGCCTAGATCAGGTAAAGCTGGTCCCAATGGTACATTTCTTCCCAATCCCAGTATGGGTGCCAGTTCCCACACCACTCCTTCAGCAATATATTCACCTCCTTAATCCATGTATCCCTAATGTGAATCTGCACGTAGGTTAGGTAAAATTCTAAATGTTATAACCCTTGAGGTTTTGTTCTTTCATTTGGTTCCTAGTTCTCTCCAAACAGAGAATGTCTTGCATTCTCTCCCCAATATTGTTGGTCCCAACATGGACGACAATGACTGGATGCTCTCCCTCCCTCTTCCCTCAAAGGTCTTGAACAAATTGGAAATCTAATCCCAGCAAAAATTGATTAAATGCATTTTCAGAATATTACTAAATCTACTGTGTGTGTTCACTTTCATTCTTACTAAATTGTGAATGGCCTACAATATCAAACAACCATTAAACCATCATGACTAATAAAGTAATAAACAGCATGAATAGAATTCCAGTGGAATACTGCATACATAGTTTGTTCTTTTGCTGTAAGATTGTTCACAAATTAATAAGAGATCTTGATTCCTAAATTTACACTGAAACCAGCAATAGTGTGAATGATTGTTTTTGGTACCTCGAACCCCAAATGAGATCATGATATCAGCTTCTCCTTCAAAGATTCTTCTAAACTTCAAAGGTGTGATGTCACTCCAAACCTTCAAAGCTTGCGAAATCGCGGTGTCCACATCAGTAGATGGAATATCCGGTGTATAGTTTAAAATTCTTTATTGAAGAAAACAGAAAGTAAGATTTTGCACGAAACATAATGGACTAAATCTCTCTGGAGCAGGGCATCTTGCAAAGCATGTCATTAGTTAGACTTTTCCCAACATATTTCAGCTCAGGAATTTCTTATGCTGCTGGAAATGATAATTCCACAGTGAAGGCAGTGGGGAATCTGGGACCTCAGTGAACAGCCAGACCAACAAATCCGTCCCCATTACCAATGAGATTTAGGATTGAGAAAGGGACAGAGGAACGGAGGAGAAGGAAGGTGAATTGGAGTCAAATCGGGTACAGGAAATAAATAAAGGAAGGAAAAAAGGGTTGGATTAAGAGAGAGAGAGAGAGAGAGAGAAAAACAAAGGGATTGTATGAATTTAAAAAAGAAAAAATACACTTAGCATTTTTAAATCTATAAGTAGAATTTACTGCTGGGGTAAATGAGGCTGAATAGTTTCAATTGTTCCTTTCCAGGGACACAGACTGATTGGCACTGAATTAACAATGAACGGGATACTTAAACTTTTAATTACCAGCCTTAAACTTTGGCAGTGAATTTAATGGCAATTCATCTGCAAGTCCAGCAAATTCATTAAAATACCGATGATGCAAATGGCGAAGTACTGAGAATCAAGCAGCAAGTTCAGGAGGTTCACAACTCAAAATCTCTTCATCCCCTGAACTTGCTGACCGATTTGTGAATTAATAACAGCGTACATCGTTAACACACTTTTACTTTTCCAGCAAAATTTCGCCCAATCAACTGCGGAAATGATGTTATGAAATACCGTGGACAATATTACCTGTATGTTATTTTGTTCTTTTTCCATTTCATCATTCCTGGAAAGTGATTATATTCAGCAACGTCAGGGACTCCACATCGAGGTTTCTCCATTACTTCCATTGTTGCAGAATCCAGATTTCCAGTTACCTCAAGACCAAAGAATTCTTGCATTTTCCTAATCTTATTGGATAGGGAACTCTTTGATACAAATTTTCCAGCCTTTCTTGCCAACTCTGGTGAACTGTCTTCAAGCATGTAAAGCTGGTTCAAATAGGTCTTCGAGAAAAAAAGTATTAACGTTATTAATCTTGATTTTATCTGTGAAAGAAGAAAGATTAATCTGTTTAAATTAATTTAACTGTTTCTTTGTTGTTAGTTGCATTCTGCACAGTACCTCTGCAAACTGCCAGTCCTCATTTCTCTCTATTTCTGAAAGCAGTGGGACAGCAGAAGAAAATGTTACATAAAGTAGAACAAACAAAACGGAAAAGCAAAGACACGTCATCTTTTTGTTCTCAACTGAAGATTGAGAGAGAAACTTCTGCTTCTGATTCTCTCCTTGAGCCTTTTATACTATTGTGTATCATCCCACATTCTGTTAACTACACAGTGATTCAGATTTGAGTAAGCTAAAACAACAGGCAAAACCAGGAAGTCCATTAAAGGGCATGCTTCTCTTGTCTCATTTGCAATTCCTTGAGGCTAGTTTAAAAATTTATCTACCAAGAAGCAGTTTAAATCCATGTTCAAATTATCCAATGTCAGTAAAATCAATATAAATTTGATACATAGTTTGATACCAAGATAAATGTTGCCTTGTCCAACCCATTTCCTGTACTTCCGCCCTCACCCCTTCCCATCCCTCCCAGAACAATGATAGGGATCCCCTTGTCCTCACTTTCCACCCCACCAGCCTCCACCATGGCTCCAGCCACCAGCAAACACATTCCCCCCTCCCCTGACAGCATCCCAAAGGGACCGTTCCCACCATAACATTCTGGGCCACTCCTCAATCATCCCCCAACACCTTGTCCGCTTCCCATAGTTCCTTTTCATGCAATCACCACACCTGCCCTTTTACCTCTTTTCTCCTCACCATCCAAAGTTCCAAACATGCCATCCAGGTGAAGCAGTGATTTACTTGTACTTCTTTTAATTTAGTGTACTGCGCTCGCTGCTCAAATTGGGGTCTCCTCTACACTGGGAGAGCAAACACAGATTGAGTTACTGCTTTGCAGAACACCTCCATTCAGTCTGCAAGCATGACCCCAAGCTTCTGGTTGCTGATGATTTTAATTCACTATCTTGCTCTCACACTCACATTTCAGTCCTTGGCCTGCTGCAGTATTCCAGTGAAGCTCAAGGCAGGCTCAAGGAACAGCACCTCATCTTCTAATTTGACACATTACAGCCTTCCAGACTCAACGCTGATTTCAACAATTTCAGGCCATGAGCTCTGCCCCCCATTTTGATTCTTTTTTTGCTATGTGCCAGTCTGAACCTTGTTTTTCATGCTTTTGCTTTCAGGTGAAGATGTTTATTATTCTGGCATTTACACTCACGCTGGACAAATGCTTTGTTTCTATACTGCAACCATTCCCATTCCTTTTGCCTTTTGTTCCATGACATCTTTGTCATTTTATCTCTCCCACCCTCTACCCTATCCCTGACCTTCCCTTTTATTCTTCCCCCCATTTCGACAGCATATAACCCAACACATTTCTACCTTCCTTCAGTTCTGAAGAAGGGTCCTCTTTGGCTTGTAGCATTAACTCCATTTCTATCTCCACCGATGTTGCCAGACCTGCTGATTATTTCCAGCACATTCTGTTTTTATTTAAGAAAAATGTTGCATTACGTTATTTGGTAACTATTGGAAACAGAACTCCTTCCATTTATTAATTTCCTTTATTTGTTGATATGATCCATCACAATCCTATTCTCCTCAACACACAGTTTGATAGGGTCTGGCAGCTGCCTGCTACTTTGGCCATGTAGGCATTCTTTGTAAGCCAGAACAGTAAGAGTTACTGGACACTACACTGGGGTGGGGGAGCACAGCAACCAGATATTACCTTCATACACTCACCAAAGACCTGTGCTAATGGTCAGGAGTAGAAAAATCAGGCGAATTTTCATCCTTACTTGGATGATGTCTTACTAGAGACATCAATCCAAGACTAAAGGTTATGGCCCTGATCCAATCAGCTCTCTGGATGCATAAGCCATTGTGTGGATGTTGATAACATCATGGCAGCTTGCTGGGGTTCTGGCATTCTTGTAGGGGTTAATGCATTTGGCATTGCAAAGTAGCTGCACATTAATAGCATGAAAGCTTCACCTATGCATAAAATTAAGGGGATTGTTATATGGGGTTCTGAGTGGCATATGAATTTCATCAAATGCTCCTTGCACTTATGGGAACCCAACCAGCCTGTACAAATGGATAGCTCTCTCTCGCTTTCAATCGCTTTGTCTGCTCCCACTGAGAAAGCTATGAATTGAGTAACAGTGGCCATCTTGGGTTTTTGGATATTTGCTATAGGTGCCCTATCGTCCTAGTGATCTGAGCAAGGTCATTGACAGTCTGTGTTTCAAGGTCTGCAGAATACTCTGGGGTACAGTGATTGGTTCTCGCATCATTCACTAGCTCATCCACAAAATATTTGAGGAACTTTAAGAACAAGCTTACCTAAAAGATTGAAAAAAATAGCCTGCAAAACTTCTTATCCAAACAGTTATATGAAAAAAATAGAAAAAGCATTTGCTAATTAGGTTCTGCACAAATTATAGAAGCTCCCTAAGAACTCAGTTCAGAGCTCTTGCACCTATGCAGCTCACTTTATAAGTAAATGCATAAAACAAAAAGACAAAATAGTCACTTGGTAGTACAGAACTTGAGTATTACTGAGAAAAAAGACACACAATCGAAACTTTTCATCTTGGACTTATCTGGACAGAATCGCAAGAATACCAAATCTCAAATTCACTATGTTCTGAGTTTTGCAAGCACAGGCTGATTGAGTACATTCAATACTTTGCCTGTTGCGAAGAGCCAAAGTGATGTGCTGTTTGATATGATCCACCAGTTGTTGGGACATATGACCTACACATGTGGCATGACAATGCCTTTACCAATCAGAGTCCACATGCATACCAATAAGCATCCTGTTCTCATGCAGTATAAATTGTTGAACAAAACCAAAAATACCTGGAAAAACTCAGCAGGTCTGGCAGCATCTGCGGAGAGGGATACAGTTAACGTCTCAAGTCCGTATGACTCTTCATCAGAACTAAGGAAAAATAGAAAAGAGGTGAAATATAAGCTGGTTTAAGGAGGGGTGGGACAGGTAGAGCTGGATAGAGGGCCAGCGATAGGTGGAGATTGCTAAAAGATGTCATAGACAAAAGGACAAAGGGGTGTTGATGGTGGTGATATTAGCTAAGAAATGTACTAATGGGGACATTAAGCATAGAAAGCAGGATGAGCAAGGGACAGATAGCCCTTGTGGGGGTGGGGTGGGGGGAAGGGATCAAAATAGGCTAAAAGGTAGAGATGAAACAATGGATGGAAATACATTTAAAAATAATGGAAATAGGTGGGAAAAGAACAATATATATAAATTATTGGGAAAAGGGGGATCGGAAAGGGGGTGTGGATGGAAGAGAGAGTTCATGATCTAAAATTGTTGAACTCAATATTCAGTCCGGAAGGCTGTAAAGTGCCTAGTCGGAAGATGAGGTGCTGTTCCTCCAGTTTGCATTGAGCTTCACTGGAACATTGCAGCAGGCCAAGGACGGACATGTGGGCATGAGAGCAGGGTGGTGTATTGAAATGGCAAGTGACAGGGAGGTCTGGGTCATGCTTGCGGACAGGCCTGCTGCACTGTTCCAGTGAAGCTCAATGCAAACTGGAGGAACAGCACCTCATCTTCCGACTCGGTACTTTACAGCCTTCCGGGCACCCCACCCCCACGAGGGCTATCTGTCCCTTGCTCGTCCTGCTTTCTACCCTTAATGTCCCCATTAGCACATTTTTTAGCTAATATCACCACCATCAACACCTCTTTGTCCTTTTGTCTATGACATCTTTTGGCAATCTCCACCTATCACTGGCCTTCTATCCAGCTCTACCTCTACCCCCTCTTAAACCAGCTTATATTTCACCTCTTTTCTATGTTTCCTTAAGCTCTGATGAAGAGTCATACAGACTCGAAACCTTAACTGCATCCCTCTCTGCAGATGCTGTCAGACCTGCTGAGTTTTTCCAGGTATTTTAGTTTTTGTTCTAGATTTCCAGCATCCGCAGTATTTTGCTTTTATCTCAGTATAAATTGTTGTTTGTTTTGAAATTTGGTATTCACCAGAGTCAGATTATCAATGAGAAAGAGTCTTTGCTGGGCTTCCAAACTCCATCAGCCCCAGTCCTTTCACAGACTGAGGATCAAAATACTCAGTGCTCTCTCCCCAAATCTCAACAATGGTTGCTGTCTCCTTGGTGGTTCTACATTTCCTGTGGTTATCAGCCACATTGATTTGAAGACACGCACAAAAGATTTATGTCAGGAATTGACCCAGAATCCAATGAGATATTCCTGTCAGCTTGATTAAATTAGAAAGCAATGAGTGTTGGGTTTTAGTCAGAATGCTTCTCTATCTTTTTGACCCACAAAAGGAGTAATCTCCATATTTCCTGTAATTAAAAGCGTGCAGAAATGGGGAAAAAGTTGACTTAGTACCTTGCAAAATAAGGAGGTAGAACTCAAAATAGTATACTTCTCCTCCTCTCCTTCTTCCCAGCCATCTCTCTCTTCCTCTCTTCTCACTCTCTTCTGCTCTCTTCCTCTCTTTCCCTCGCATCTTCCCTTCACCCATCACTTCCCCTCATTTTTCCCTCCCTCTTTCCTTCCCATTTTCTGTCCCTTTCTCCTCTCTGTCCTTCACTCTCCTTTCTTTCACTCTCCCTACTCTTCTTCCCTGCTTCTTTCCAGCTCTCCCCTCCTTCTCCCTATCTTCCTTAAGGGATCATAGATTCATACAATTGCTACATCACAGAAGGAGCCCGTCATGTCCCTGTCAGCTCTCTGCAAGAACAATTTAACTAATCTGATTCCCCTAGCCTTTCCTCTCAGCTCTGTAACTATTTTCTCTTTTTCCCTTTTGAAAATCACGATTGAATCTGCTTCCACCACAGTCTCAGGCAGTACATTCCAGATCCCAACCACTCGCTGCAACAATTTTTTTTTCTCATGTCACCAGTGGTTATTTTGTCAATAACTTCAAATCGGTGTCTTCTGGTTCTTAACCCTCCTGCCAATGGGAACACTTACAGTGGGATTTTCCACACCCGCCCACTGCTGCGATCTTCCAGTCCCGCCGCAAGTCAATGGATTTCTGGCTGGGGCTCCACCTCGCTCACAGCGGGTCCCAGGAAAATCCCGGCCTTTGTAACTATCTATCCTGTCTAGGCCCCTCATGAGCACCTTTCGAACACTTCTATCCTTTCCTCTCAACCTTCTCAACCCTATCTTTTCCAATCTATCCACAAAACTGAAGTTCCTATCCCTGGAACCATTGTTGTAAATCTTTCCTGCACCTTCTCTAAAGCCAGCATATCTATCCCAAAGTGTGGTGCCCGGAATTGGACACAATACTCCATTTGAGGCCAAGTCAGCGTTTTATAAGTGCTCATCACAACTTCCTGGCTTTCATTGCTTTGCTGTTGGTGCCATTCTTTATGGTGGGCTAATCTGGGCATCTCTCTCTCTCTCCCTGACATTTTCCTTCTTGGCTTTGCTCTTCACACCACTCCACTCTCAGCCTTGCTCTCTCTGACCACTCCTCTCCTGGCCGCTCTCTTTATCTTCTCCTACTTTCTCTCCCCTTCCTTTCTGTATCTCTCCAGACCATCCCGTCCCCCTCTAAACATGCTTGTGAGTGGTTTAAACCATAGTACCACGAGAACAATAATATGCTTTCCTGTAATGGAGTGAGCTGACTGAAGATAATCTGTTCTTCCTCTGTCAGCTCAATGTAATAATGTATATCAGCTGACTAACTTCATACTACATGAAAATGTGGAGTCACAGAGATGCTTTGATTTCTAGATGCTGGTATATAAATAAATGCAGGGATTTGGTCATGTACATTTGTATTGTGCTAGAACAGTGCTAAAAGTCCAGGTCCCCAACACAGAATGTTAAGTGGAGAGAACAAACACCACCACCATCAAATTCCCCTCCCAGTCACACACTCCCCAATCATGAAAATATATCTCCATTCCTTCATTGTCAAAGAATCAAATTCCTGGAACAGCCTGCTTAACATCTCTATGGTAGTAACTTCACCACACGGGCTGCTGTGATTCAAGGGAGTGGCTCACCAACACCTTCTTAAGGGCAATTCGAGATGGACAATAAATATTGGCCTCACAGGTGATACCCACATCCTGTAAATGAATAAAAATAAACTCTCCCAAAAACAGGATCAAAATTGTAGAAAACATAAAAGACCATTTTGAACCCGACAAGGAAATTTACCTCACAAAATGTTTGCAGGTTAGCAAGATTTGTCATTTTGCCATTATTTTATATTCATTTTAGGGATACCATGAGAACTGAGCAGTTACATATATTTATGAATAATGACAAAGGGCAGAATTTTGCCCTCGGATGGCGTGCGGGCCCCACCGGCTCGGCGGTGGGTGGGCAGCCGAACTCCGCCGCCGAAACGGGGCCGGACGCCATTTTGAGTGGGCGGGCCAATTAAGGCCAGCCTAGTGGCCTGCCCGACAGGAAGCGCTATGCACTTCCTGTGTGGGGAGGGGGAGGGATTCCCCATCTGTCAAAGTGCACACTTTCGTGCATGCGTACAAAAGAGCACACTGCTCCCTGAGGCAAAGTCCTGTCTCAGGGAGATTCGTGACACGTAAGAAAAGTCAAAAAATAGAGAAATATCAAAATTATTAACATGTCCCCCTCATGTGACAATGTCACACGAGATGGGACATGTTAATAAGAAACACATAAAGTTTATTAAATTTTTTAAAAACGGACATGAAACTTCATCCCACCAGTGGATGAAGTTTCATGAATAATCTGCAGTCCGCTGGGGCTCCTGGCCTGCCCGCCATCCTTAAGGTTGGATGGGCAGGGTCTTTAATAATCTTAATTAGCCTGCCAATGGCCCTAATTGGTCATTGACAGTTGGCAGGCGGACAGCTGATTTCGCTGATCACCTGTCTTCATGAATATTTAAAAGGACCAGGATGACATCATCACGCATCATTTTCCCCTCGGTGAGTGGGCCCCGCCCCCAAATCGCCGAGGGGAAAATCCTGGCCAACATTTTTGGTTCCTTGTTAATTACATCCTAATTTGTAGCTGCATTTGTTGTGTGGAGCGTATAGAGTAATTTATCGTTTAACAGGACCAGACCAAATAAACCATAATTTTATTAGTTTCAGTTAGCATCTAATTGGTAACCTATATGCATTTAGAGTTCATATTTCATAATATCACTCAGTGCCTCAGGGCACTCCTTGCTTAATTCAATCTGTTGATATAAACAATGAATAACATTATAGATGACTCTTCTTGCACTAAAGGGATTAAACCTGCTTTCCTTGCATCATACAGTAAGTCACTGGCTGGGGCTTTCCACTTAAGGGTTTGTCAGTCAGTGATTTCCCCTATTCATCATCATAGGCAGGCTGGCACACAGTCATAAATTGACATGAAAGACAATCACAAAATACTGTGGATGTTGGAAATCCAAAATTAAAACAGAAAACATTGAAAATACTCAGCAGGTCAAACAACATTGGTGGAAAGGGAAACAAAGTTAACGGGCTGAATTTTCTGGTTGGCGGGGGGTCGGAGCAGGAGTGGGTGCAGGCGGGCGCGGGCCCGATCGCCGCCTGTGATCAGGTCCGCGCCACCATTTTACTTGGGTGAGCCAATTAAGGCCCGCCCAGCATAATGCACGACTCCCGCGGATAGCAGAAGTGGGTGGGCAGCGGCGGGAGTGCACTGTCCACCGGGTCCAATGGTGACCCGGCGGCCTGTTTGCAAGGCTGCTCACAATGGCAAGTGGAAGGGCTCACCAGAGGGCTTCTGGTGAGCAGGCCAGTCCAGAGGGTAGGCCAGCGGAGCAGGCCAGGCTGGAGGGTAGGGCGGGGGGTCAGTGTGCCCCTCGTTTTTTGGATGACTGCCTTGCTGCCCCCCTCAAGGAGATGGCAGCACAGTGGGAGGTGCTGGTTCCCCAGGATGGGAGGAGGAGGCCCCCTCACATGATGAAACATGCCTGGGAGGAGGTGGCGGAGGTGGTGAGCTCCCGCGATGTGGTGCGGCGCACCTGGGTCCAGCGTTGCAAGCACTTCAACGACTTGTTGCGCTCTGGCAGGGTGAGGACAATGTTGGCATTGGGCATTTAACCCAGCAGGTCGGCTTACCCCCCTGCTGCACCACACTTCACCCCCCTCCCCCACCAGCCTGATTGTCGTGACTGCATTAAATCATTGACGGTATATGACCTTCGCTGGGTGGGCCAGCAGATATTGCCCATGCTGAGGTCACCCTGATAGGGTGGTGAAGAGATGGGTTCTGTGACCCACATTGCTGGTTTGGAGGCAATCTGGAGGAGCTGCACCGAGGCGCAGTGTTTGAACTCCAGCACATGTCCAAGTCAGGGTGATGACATGCTGGGAAGGGAGCTTCAAGGTGGTGTGGCAACAAACCATCTGCTGCCCTCTGCACTCCTCGTGCTTGTGCCTCCTTGCTAAGGAAGGATATACCATGTGATGCCTAATGTGATGTAGGCAGCATGTGTCCAAGAGGGTATGGTGGGGAGTGGTGGGGAGCAGACCCATCATCTTTGTGTGAGTGTTCGGCAGCAGCGGGGTGAGGAGGCACTGGAGCCCTGATATGTCCCACTCTGGTTGGTGTGGGCTGCGGGCGAAGAGAGTCCATGTACAATTTGCACAAATCAATGGTCGTCTCTCATTTTCAGGAGAAGAATGTTCATAACGTGGCAGAGCATGCGAGGACTGGTGGAGGGCAGGCGCAGATTGCCATTCTTAGCTGCTTTGAGCAGGAGGCCCTGGATCTGGAGAGGCGCCATGCACCCAGGCCTACTGGTGTCGATGAGGCTGGGGTGCGACGGCCAGGTATTTATGCCAAACAGTGAGGTCAGCATTGTTCTCCCAACAGCCATAGCGCTGCTGCATGTTCATTGATTTAATTTTGCAACATGGCTTGACCATTGCTTATGGAAGGGTGAGCACATAATAATCTGGGGGACAGGGATGCACTTTGTCATTATCTCAACATTAACCGATCCACTGTCCTTGTTCTTCCTTACAGCATCAGCGGAGCAGGGCCAGGAGGAGGAGCAGCAGAGGCCCCCTCTCACACCTGAGGGGCCTGAAGTCTCACCAGCGTCACACCATTTCTGCGAGACAGGCACCAGTGCAGATACTAACACCTCGGTGGGAATTCGAACATCGGCTAGTGTCCTGGGGCATAGCGGTGAGGGCACTTCACAGTCGCTGGAGGAGCCGGAAGAGACAGAGAGTGCCCATGATTCCAGCAGTCGAAGGACTGCAGGGGTCCAGGCACATGCTCAGTTGGTGCCTGATGATGTGCCTCTGGAGTCATCCACGATGCAGCAGGAGCAGGAAATGCGGCCGGGTGTGCGGGAGCATCTGGTGGAGATACATGAGGCTATGCTTGGCTTGGTGCCTGTGGTGGAGGAGCCCACGCGGACCATCGCCGAAGCAATGAGCCTCATGTCCGAGCGCTATGCGTCCTCCATGGAGAGAGTGGCAACTCTCATGGAGAGGCTCCTCCAGGAGTCCTGTCAGGGCTTCTTGGGGATGCGCTCTGACCAACAAGCCCTCACATTGGCATTGACCTCAGCTGTTCAGTGCCAGTGTGGGAGTTGGTCTAGGCACCAAGTTTCCCAGCTCGGTGCCCATCCATCCACGATGAGCAGGGAGGCCTGAAGCCACCTCATGTCGGCGCAGCAGCTGCCTGGCGTCTCTGTGGGCACCTCTCAGGGTGCTCCGGATGAGGTCGGCAGCTCTTCCGCCCCTTTCCCAGTGACTGTAGCATCCGGTGAGGCTGCAACGACTGGGGAGATGCCAGCTGTGGAACTGGCAGCTCCCTCCCAGGCGGGGCCAGAACAGGCTCCACGGGCCAGAGGACAACCGCCAAGGTCATCGAGGCCAACAGGACAGCAGAGTCAGCAGGCTGTCTCAGATGCCACTCCCAGCGAGGGGGAAACACCAAAACGTAGCACCCGGAAACGAAAACATAAGGCACCTTAGGCACACCACGGGTTTATCACTGGTGCTTTTGTGTTCGCCCGAGATGAGGTCCTTATGATTTGTTTTGATTTGTAAAACTATTGTCTTTTTTCTGGAATAAGTTGTTTTGCCTGACATATTAAATTCAGACATGTCACCATGGCTGAAGCTGCCTCTTTTCTTCTGCATGTGTATGGCTTCCAAAACTGTAATGAGTGCTTTGTTGGACATTCAGCTTTATTAACAAGGCCCTTAGTGACTGTTCCTAACCTGGCAGATTTTGCACTTAGGTGTCGAGTATCGAGCCGACAGCCCAGGTTTGTCCTGGAGGTCCATCTGTGGTGTGATAGCTGAGGATTCGTTGCATTAAAGCCTCCCGGGTGTCCCTGCCTCCCTGGAGTATGCCCAGGTCAGCGTCTACCCCCTCAGCATTTTCCTGTGCACGCTCATCCTCGGAATCACTGCTGGACTCATCGTGTGCAGCCGCAGCCACTGCATCAACGTCTTCATCATCCACTGCGTCCCCCCTTTCCAGCGCAAGATTGTGGAGAGCGCAGCATGAAACCACTATCACCGAGACACGATCTGGGGGGTACTGGAGTGCACCCCCTGAGCGATCCAGGCATCAGAAGCGCATCTTGAGAAGGCCGATGGTTCTCTCCACCACAGCCCTTGTGGAGGCGTGGCTCCTATTATACCGCTGCTCAGCCTCTGTTCCTGGATGGCGGAGAGGCATTATGAGCCATTTTTGAGGGGACAGCCCTTGTCACCCAGCAGCCAGCAGCCATCCATCCAGCCTAGCTGGAGCACTGAAGAGCCCTGGTACCTGGGAGTGTCTGAGGATGTAGGCGTCGTGGGAGCTGCCTGGGTACCTTGCACAGACTTGTAGAATCTGCATCCTGTGATCACACACTATCTGCACGTTCATGGAGTGGAAATCCTTCCTGTTGACGAAGGCACCGAGCTCACCTGCTGGCGCCTTGATGGCCACATGTGTACAGTCTATAGCACCCTGGATGCGGGGAAGCCAGCAATGGCTGCGAAGCCTCTGGCTCACTCTGTCTGGCTGGCCTTGTCCCAGCGGCAGTGCATGCCTGAACAGAGCATTGGTAATCTACTTGACACAAATGTGGACAGCTGATTGGGAGACACCACAAAGATCACCCGCCAACCCCTGGAAGGAGCCAGATGCATAGAAGTGGAGGGCAACTGTGACCTTCAGAGCCATTGGCATGGGGTGTCCACCCACACAGTTAGCGGAGATCTCAGGCCCTGTCATCTGACAGAAATACTTGACTGTCTCCCTTGAGAGACAAAGCCTCCTTTGGCACTGCACCGCAGACATATTGAGGTAGCTGCTTCGCTGCCTGTATGCCCTGGCAGCAGGATAGTGGCATCTTCTGCAGCCCCTTCCGCCTTGGACAACCTCCTGACCCTGCGCCCCTTGTGCCTGTGCCTGTCCTCCTAAAGGTGGCTCCCTGGAGGCTGAATGTGCACTCCTGGCCTCCTCCCCCTTCTAGCCCTTCCTTCCTCCTCAGAGGAGCTGCCTCCAGTGGACAGTTCAGCTCCCATTCCCAGGCTAAGGGAAGGCTTCCTGACACCTGCAGGCCCAGAAAAGATTACTCACAGCAGAGTGCTGACTTGAAGGTTAAGAGTCCATACCAAGCAACTGCTATGGGTTTTGAAGTACTACAGATCACACAGGCAAGTTTCAAAAACTTTCATAAATAAATACTGGACTGTGCACACTCACAATCCCACTGAGCCCTCTTATCCTGCCTGTGGATGAGGTTTATACAAATGTGTCCTACCCGCCTGCCCATTGCGCCAGTGCGCCAAGATTGCACGGGTGCTGAAAAATCGCCGCCGATTGGTGAGTCAAGGGTCTTAAGTGGCCCGTTAATTAATGGCGGGTGTGCGTTGGACATCATCGCGCACCCGCCCAGCGAAATATCGCGATGGCACATGATGAAATTGGGACGCTCGCCTAACGTCACTGCGCGTCATTTTACGCGCGGACGTGCGGGGCCCTCCCCCGCACGCCAACGGGAAAATTCTGCCCAATGTTCCAAGTTGTTGAGTTTCGTCACCGTGGTGTGCATCTTTAGGCCCTGACAGTTGGCCCTGCTTGACAGGCTTGGCTCACAGTTGCACAGGAAGCACTCTGGAGCAGACCTGGGAAACCCAGCAGCCCAATGTAAAATCTGTAAAGTAGGTTAAATCAGAGGCTGCCAGCCTCGTGGGGATGGGTAAATTGCCCACCCCTTGCCTACATTCATAAAGCCTGGAAAGAAGTGAACAGGTTGGGATGGGGCTTCAGATTTTCAAATTTTTAATATCTGACCTGAACCCAGCCCACCTGTTTGTGTGTGCTAAAACTCACCCCAAAGGATCCCATGTCATTATTTGAAGAAGAACTGGAGAATCATCCTAACTAACACCAATAAGACAGATTATCTGGTCATTTATCAATTGCCTTTTGAGAGACCTTGCTCTGTACAATTGACTGTCATGTTCCTCCACACGACAGCAATGACTGCACTAATTGTCCGTGAAGCAATTTTCACCTTCTAGGAGTTTTGAGTGTTGTTTAAATGTGAACTCTCCTTCTCTTGAGGTTATCATGGAGTATGAGCCTTCAAAGAAGAGAATCATTGCTGATCATTGATCATTTGCATTTCGTCAACGTAATAGTTGAGGATGGCAGGAGCCATTGTAAAAGTTAAACATCAACTTTGAAACAATACTGCGTGCAGACTCAGATTTATTGCAACAGAAACCACACTACAATAATAAATACAGTTGCAACACAACTTATTGAAGTGATGATGTGATGTTAATGCTGTATCCTACTTTTTCTGTATACCAGATAAAGCCATTTAATCAGGTTACTGGATGCAAATGTGTAATTCTTTAACAAATCGATTGTCTGCTGGATGAAGAGCTAACTGAATTAGAAAAGGTACATCACATTAATTAATTAAAATCTTACCCAGCTCCAAACTCAACAACACTTACAGGTCAAATTATGTGCTTTAACATGTCTGATTCTGCCAGACCACATGATCAGCCCGACTGGCTTCAAATCTGTCTGTGTCTTTTGTTTTCTACATCCATTTCTAATACATCAGCTGAAGCAAACATTGCTCGTAAGGAATTGGTATGGGAGGTTCACCAACCCACAGGCATGTCCATGTTCTGTTTGTGCTCTGTAACATTAAGCATTTTGAGATACAAACTCAGGAAACACAACTTAATGCTTAAAGATAGGACACATGGCTATTTATTAATGAATGTATTATTTAGATTAACCTGTTACAGTTTATGGTAAAATTAGGAGATCAGATCTTGATTGAACAGCTTAATTTATAGGGTGAAAAGATCAGGAAAAGAAAAAGGACCTGCCTCTCAGGGTCATGCTCTCTTTCATGTAGCTGTAAGATATCTGGGGCTTCCCTGCAGGATATGAGGGTTGAACATACTAATCAGGCCAGCGTTCCTGGCCTCACAGTGAAACTTGCCCTACAGCCTTATTCCCAAATCCCTGCTCACTGATGGAGTCCAGTAACTGGCTAAAGAAATCCAGTAGTTGGACCTTGCCATGTTTAGAGCCAATTAGTGTTCTCTGGCCCTGCTCTTCATGAGTAGCCAAAAGTTTCTGCTGTCAGCAACAGGTACACAAGCTGGATATACTGAAATCTAAAATAAAAACAGAAAATGCTTGAAATACAGGACAGGTCAATTGGTATTGATAAAGGGTGGGGGGTGGTGGAAATCATGTTTTGGCTGTGTAAACTTCATCAGATCTGAAAAATAAAAGACGAGTAAGTTTGGGAAAGGAGAGGGAAAGGTAAAAACAACAAAAACTCCAACAAAGAAGTAAAATATTGCAGACGTTGGAAATCTGAAATAAAAACAGAAAATGCTGGAAATACTCAGAAGGTCAGACAGCATCTGTGAAGAGAAACAGAGTTAATGACCTTTTATCAGAACCTCATTGATCTGAAATGTTAATTCTGTTTCTCCCTATCGATGCTGCCTGGCCTGGTGGATACTCCAAAAGATCTATAAACAATCAATACTCCTGTAGACTTATCAACTGCTTAATGTAAAACCTTTGGATGCTATAAAAGTTTTTGCACTGGAGGTAATGGAAATGTTAGAAGGGAATATGCACATAATCAAGAGGGTGAGATGAGAGAAGCCCACGGAATAATTGTGATTCAAAGGTAAGACCCATTAGTCACAGTGATGCCCAACCCCATTCTACACACACAGTGATTCAGTAAACTGCTGTGGCTTGTACTGGGAGTTCTTCATCTGATTACTGTAGACTGGTCATATAGCCATCTTTGTCTCTCTGCTTTGGGATAGGAACAAAACCTTCCACAGAAATAATTGATGGATCTTTTTGCTTTGCCTGAGATAGGATCACCATTGCTATCCACAGACACTGCTAGGGTTTCAGTGCCTGGGTACCCATCAGCCCCTTTTTTACTATCTCTTTCCCCTTCTCTCTCTCTCTATCTCTCTCTCTCCCTCTCTCCTCCTCCTCTCTCATACTTATAACCATTCCCCTGAACTTCACTTTTTCTCCCCTACCCCTTCTTCTGCCACTGATCTAGCCATGTTAAAGGCATTAGGAGGGAAATTCCTGTTGAGGGGTGTGAGGCAGTGAAAAACAGGTCCTCAGCACAACAACCCGAATGGTAAGAGCCTGAATCTATTGCTTTAACTTTGGGATGTTGCCACATCAACAGATAAAATTCTGGCAAAGCTGCCCTGGCAGATATGACTGATCTTACCATGCAAGAGCACCTGGAGATACTGTCAAGGTCACTGATAAACTACATGGGACTCTGTGTGCACTGACCATTCCCAATCATCATTATACTGGTGACAGTCCCTTTTCACTTCTTTACATGGACATCATGACATCTTGAATAGAGACTCACGGCTTAATTTACCTTGACCTCCGAAACACAAAGAAATGTACGCCACACAAATGTACATCTGGAGGACCAGGTTCACCACCGTAATCCTGCCTGAAATTGGATTACCCCAACCCAAGGGCTTTGGTGCAGCTGTAAAGGTTCACTATGCTGGTACCTGGATACCTGCAGCTACAACGAGAAACTATAGAGTTTAGAGTTATTTTCCTTAGATCAGAGGTGGTTAAAGGGAGAGTATATACAGTTTTCTTTAGTCATTTACGGCATGTGGGCATCGCTGGCTGGGCCAACATTTATTGCCCATCCCTAATTGTCCTTGAGAAGGTGGTGGTGAGCTGCCTTCTTGAACTGCTGCAGTCCAGGCAGTGTAGGTACAACCATAGTGCTGTTAGGGAGAGAGTTCCAGGATTTTGACCCAGCGACAGTGAAGGAACGGCGATATATTTCCAAGTTAGGATGGTGAGTGGCTTGGAGGGGAGCTTCCAGGTTCCATGGTACATGGTGTTCCCTTGTATCCGCTTTCCTGCCCTTATAGATGGTAGCAGTTGTGGGTTTGGAAGGTGCTGTCTAAGGAGGCTTGGTGAATTCTGCAGTGCATCTTGTAGATGGTACACACTGCTGCTACTGTGCGTTGGTGGTGGAGAGTGAACGTTGGTGGATGTGGTGCCAATCAAGTGGGCTGCTTTGTACTGGATGGTGTGAAGCTTCTTGAGTGTTGTGGGCATTGCACTCATCCAGGCAAGTGGAAAGTATTCCATCACACTCCTGACTTGTGCCTTGTAGATGGTGGACAGGCTTTGGGGAGTCAGGGGGTGAGTTACTCACCACAGGATTCTTAGCCCCTGACCCGCTCTTGTAGCCACAGTATTTATATGGCTAGTCCAGTTCAGTTTCTGGTCAATGGTAACCTCCATGATGTTGATAGTGGGCGACTTAGCGATGGTAATTCCATTGAATGTCAAGGGGTAATGGTTAGATTAAATTACTCAAAATTGACAGAGTGAATAAAGAGAAACTATTTTGTTTGGCAGGTGGATAAGTTACCGAAGGACAGATTTCAGATAATTAGAAAAAGACAGAGGGGAGGTGAGGAGAATTGTTTATGCAGTAGGTTACCATGATTTAGAAAACATTGCCTGTAAGGGTAGTGAAAGGAGATTTAATAGAAATTTTCAAAATGGCCTAGGGTAAATCCCTGAAAAGGAAAACTTGCAGGGCTGTGTGGAGAGAGCATGACAATTGAACTAATTGAATAACTCTGTCTAAGAGCCAGCACAGGCATAATGGGTCAAATAGTCTCCTTGTGCCATTCCATGATTCGGGGGAGAATTATCCTCCCATCAGGGGGGATTGTGCAGGGGCGGGTGTTGGGTGGGCGCGGACCCAAGCGGAGCCCCCCGATCGGGTCCGCACCACCATTTTACATGGGCGGGCCAATTAAGGCCCATCCAGCATGAGATGCGCCCGGAAGCACTGAGCACTCCCTGTGCGGGCAGAAGGTGGTGGATTCCCTGAGTCGGGGCCTGCGCTCCTTCACGCATGCGCATGGGGATGCCTCAGGGAGATTAGTTTAAGTTCCCAAAATTTTAATTAAGAAAAGAAAACATTTTAAGACATGCCCCCTTATGTGACAGTGTCACATGAGCTGGGACATGCCAATGACCATTAATGAAAAATTTTATTTAATTTATAAACCCTTCATGAAACCTCATCCCGCTCGTGAATAAGGTTCCATGATAAATGCGAAGACCGTCTGGGCTCTTCGCCTGCCACCAACATTAAAGTTGGATGGGCAGCTCAGTTTATTAGTTTAATTGATAATTAAATGACCTTAATAGGCCTTTGACAGCTCGGCGGACGTGCACCCGAGTCGGCTGTATGCCCGCCGAACTAAAAATCTAAATGACGCGCAGTGACGTCGGGACACCCGCCTGACATCACCGTGTGTCATTTTACGCCTCAGCGAGCAGGCCCCACTCTCACTCACCGAGCCGAAGGCTCAGGCCTAGGATTCTAGGACAGAATTTTCACGTCGGCTTGCGGGGGTGCGCGTCCCGACATCACTGCACACCATCCCAATATTTCAGTGGACGGGCGCTCGATGATCTCCGATGTGTGCCCGCCATTAATTAATGGGCCACTTAAGGCCCTTAAGCCAGTAATTGACGGCAATTTTATGGGGCCCGTGTGATCTTCAGGTCATCGCAAGGGCACAGCCGGGCAGGCGGGTAGGCCACATTTTTATAAACCTCATCCACGGGCGGGATAAGAGGAGTGAGTGGGGTTGCGAATGTTATTTGTCAGACATTTAATGCTTAAACTTACTGCTACTTGTCTGTGTGAGCAGGAATACTTCAAAACTCTTCATAGCTCCTTGGACAGGAGTAACAGCCTTCTGGTCAGGAATCTGAGTCAACATCACTCCTGGGGCCTTGCTGGTTTCATAAAGCCTTCCCTTTGCCTGGGAATGGGAGTTATGCTCTCCACTGGAGGCACCTCCTCTGAGGAGGAAGGGAGGGCTAGAAGGGGGAGGAGGCCAGAAGTCTGCATTCAGCCTCCAGCGGGGCCACCTTTGGGAGGAGAGGCGCAGGCACAAGGGGCACAGGGTCAATAGGAAGTCCAAGGCGGAAGGGGTCGCAGAAGATGCCACTATCCTGCTGCCAGGGTATACAGGCGGTGAAGCAGCTACCTCAATATGACAGGTGAAGTGCCGAAGGAGGCTCTGTCTCTCAAGGGAGACAGCCAACTATATCTGTCAGATGATTGGGCCTGAGATCTTCCCTAACTGTGTGGGTGGGCACCCCATGCCAGTGGTATTGAAGGTCACGGCTGCCCTCAACATCTATGCCTCCAGTTCTTTCCAGGGATCGGTGGGTGATCTTTGAGGTGTCTCCCAGTCAGCTGTCCACACTTGTATCAAACAGGTGACAGACACTCTGTTCAGGCGTGCATTGACTTTCATCCCCTACCACTGGGATGAGGCCAGCCAGACAGAGTGAGCCAGAAGCTTTGCAGCCATTGCTGGCTTCCCCCGCGTTCAGGGTGCAATCGACTGCTGACATGTGGCCATTAAGGCGCCAGCGGGTGAGCTCGGTGCCTTCGTCAACAGGAAGAGCTTCCACTCCATGAATGTGCAGATAGTGTGTGATCACAGGATGCTGATTCTACAAGTCTGTGCAAGGTACCCAGGCAGCTCCCATAATGCATACATCCTCAGACATTCCCAGGTGCCGGACTCTTCAGTGCTCCAGCCCGGCTGGATGGATGGCTGCTGGGTGACAAGGGCTATCCCCTCAAAAGATGGCTCATAATGCCTCTCCGCCATCCAGGAACAGAGGCTGAGCAGCGGTATAATAGGAGCCACGCCTCCACAAGGGCTGTGGTGGAGAGAACCATCGGCCTTCTCAAGATGCGCTTCCGTTGCCTGGACCGCTCAGGGGGTGCACTCCAGTACCCCCCAGATCGTGTCTTGGTGATAGTGGTTGCATGCTGCGCTCTCCACAATCTTGCGCTGGAAAGGGGGGACGCTGTGGACGAGGAAGACATGGACACAGTTGCTTCAGATGCACACAATACTGCGGATGCCGGAAATCTGAAACAGATTGCTGGAAAAACTCAGTAGGTCTGAACAGCATCTGCAGAGAAGAAGACAGAGTTAACGTTTCGAGTCCGTATGACTCTTCATCAGAACTGAAGAACATAAAGATGAATCAGTTCTGATGAAGAGTGATACGGACTTGAAACGTTAACTCTGTCTTCCTCTCCACAGATGCTGTCAGACCTGCTGAGTTTTTCCAGCAATTTTTGTTTTTGTTTTGGATTCTTAAAGCTTGGATTGTGTTTGCAAAAAACTGACTATAAACCATGTATTTCTTTTCAAGAAGCTTTGATATTTGCCAGCAATGTGTTCTTAACATTCATTTCTGTTGTTGCCATTTTTACAAATCACAACCTTTATCCCAGCACGGCTTCTTTGTGTGAGTGTGCAGCAGCTGCAGGGTGACAAAGAACTGGAGCCCTGCAATGTCCCACTCTGGTTGGGTTGGCAGGGATGTGATGGGAATCCAGGTACAGGCTGGACTAATCAATGCTCCTCTATCCTTTTCAGGAGAAGACTGCACACAATTCCGTTGAGTGGATGCGGACTGATGGAAGCCAGGCCCAATTGGCCATAATCACCAGATACAAGCAAGAGGCGATGGAGCTGGAGAGGCGCCATGCGCCCAGGTCCACCGGTGGCAGTGAGGCTGGGGTGCCTGGGGAGGTAAGATTGCCAAGCATTGAGGTCTCCACGTGTGTCCCAGCAGCCATGGCACTGCTGAATGCTCAGTGATTGAAGTTTGCAACATGGGTTGACCATTGATAATGGAAGGATGAGCGCATAATGATCCATGGAACCCGCATGCACATTGACATTGTCTCCACTTGAACTAATCAAATGTCCTTGTTCTTCCTTTCAGCATCACCGGAGCAGGGCCGGGAGGAGGAGGCAGAGGGGCCACCTCTCACACCTGAGGGCCCAGAACAAATAGAATCACCAGTGTCACACCATCTCTGCCAGGCAGACACCAGCGCAGATACTAGCACCAGATATGATTTATTTTCCTTATTGCTTATTGCTTCTGATGATAAGTTATTGACCTGAAATGTTAATTCTGTTCCTCTCTTCACAGATGCTGTCTGATCTTCTGATTATTTCCACCATTTTGTGTTTGATTACAGATTTTCATCATCCACAGTCTTTTGCTTTTATATTGTCTGATTTATTTGACACTGCATCTCCATGGACCCACTTGGTGGCTGGAGCCTCATAAAATTGGCACCTGCATTGTTTGGTCTACAGTTTGCAGTGATGAAAATGGACAGACAACTGCTAACTTCAAATTTGGCCAGAGCAAGCCTTGTTTCAGTCTTTAAATTGTCTAAAATTGATCCTGTCTCAATTTTCTGCCAAGCCCATCCCTGGTGCTCCAGTTCCTATATAAAATGTCTGCACGATTTACCATTGGTCAAGGCTACAGAAGTTGGATTTTTAAAGATAAAAGCAATTGAACTCACAGCAACCATTGTGCCAAAGGCAGAAATTTCTTTGGGAATCCTGCATGAATTGGATGAGGAAGGCAAATCCAAAAAAGGACATCAAATACAGATCGGACCACTTCTGAGATGTTATGTTTGCGCCTATCATTATTCCTGGACCCAGAACTACAGAGCCTGACACTCCTACCCACCTATGTCAGACGACATAGTCCAATCACAGCATGTCTCCAATTGTTGCTATAGAGATGACAGAAGACTCTCCAGTGCATCCCTCTGTATCTTCATATTAAGTTGTGACAATCCTGCAGGCTACTGCATTTTAGTTTTCACATGTTAGCCCATATACAAGGGTTGTTGTCAATTGTCATTTTTTTTTAAGTTTGCGTTTGTTTTGTTAGATTCCTAACTGGTCCTGTATATATTAGCCCAGAGATGGATTAATGGACTATGGATCTAGGGTTGGTAACTCTGACTGTACATTTTTCTGGAAGTTTGATCTTGTGGAGTCTTATCAAGTGATATTGCATCACAAAACATCTGTCCACTTTTTACAAATGTTACATTTACCTTAGTTGAGTTTCTCTCTCACCAAATAAAAATTTCAATCTTTTTGTGTTATAGAAACCAAAGGTTTCAGTGAGATTAATTACAATACATATAAATCAAAGAGCACATAAGAAAAAGAAGATTTAAGGATAAGTAATCTTTAAATACGAACTACTCGCTACATGGGCAGAATTCAATGCCCTCCCCTGTGGTGAGTTCTTCCCACACTTTTGTGGTAATCTCTGCACCTCTTTGTATTTGGAGAGTGATTTAATTCCATTAACTCTTAAAGTTGCTACTATTATAATATAGCCAAATATGATGCCAGCTATTTTTACCAATTCTTACAATAGGCTCAGGGGAGGTCTAGTGGATCAGTTGGTGGTGCCCCTCCCTGTGATTCAGAAGCTCTGAATTCAAGTCCCGCTTGTTAGCCAGGGAAGGATCGTTTATGATGAGGCCAAACAGGTTGAAAATCAACCTGCTGATCCTTTCAATGTGCCCATGGCATGCAGCAAGAGTGGTAGATATTCCTGGTCAGCCATGCTTGATGTGGGGTCGTACTCTTCAAGCTTTATCCACTTGTCTCTTTCTAAAACAAAAGGAGATGCCCACAGTCCATTGGGGACTGTGGCTAATTACAAATGGCCAATGGGTTCACCATGTGCAATCATCTACAATACAACTCCAAGCCTCTCTTGAAATGGGAGGCAAGAAATGGCTGAGACAGAAGGCAGACAAGCTCCTCAGAGACACAGCAAAGTTTAGAAGTGTAACATTCAATCGTTAGCAGGAATGGATCTTGAGCGCCAACAGATTTTTTTTCCATTGATCTGTATATTAGGCACAAAAAGCCTCTCCAAATGCCTTAATACTGGTGAATGAACAAAAACTCAAACATCATCCATGATGGATCTTTCAGGAGCCTATATATTGCAATCAAGTTGCCTAATCTTTCTCTCTCTAGCAGAGCTTGAGTTTAACCTCACTGTGGCCAATCCTCATCTTTCTCTTTATAGTCTTCATGATTCCTTAATTTTAATCAGAAATTCCCAATGCCCCTTTATAATCATGCTTTCTTCCTCCATTTTGTCAAACTGCCTCCATGTTGGCGACATTTTGCGAAAGCATAACATTAGTTTTCACATATATGCTGACAACACCCAGCTCTACCTTTCCACCTCCTCTCTCAACTCCTTCACTGTTGCTAAATTATCAGACTGTTTATCTGACATCCAGTAATGTCCTCCAATTCAATATTGGGAAGACTGAAGCACCTGCTCCAAACTCCATTCCCTAGCTACTAACTCCATCCCTCTCCCTAATTACTGCTCACAACCTTGGTGTCACATTTAACTCTGAGATGAGATTCCGACAACATAGCCACACCATCAGCAAGGCCACCTGTTTCCACCTCCGTAACATCACCAGACTTCACCCCTGCCTCAGCTCATCCATACTTTTCTTACCTCTACATTTGACTATTCCAACACACTCCTGGCCAGCCTCTCACAGTCTACTACTGTCTGCAAACTTGAAGTTGTCCAAAATCCTACTGCCTGTGGCTTAACCTGTACCAAGTCCCTGTCCCCTAATAGCTGAGTGCTCACTGACCTACAATGGCTTCCAGTCAAGCAATACTTTATTTTTAAAGTTCTCATCCTTGTTTACAATCCCTTCTCAGCCCAGCCCCTCCCTATCTCTGTATTTTCCACGCCACATAATCTTCTGAGATACCTGTGCTTAACGAATTCTGGTCTATTTATTGACCTTCCCGATTTTAATACATCCACCATTGGTAACCATGCCTTCAGCTGCCTAGACTCTCAGCTCTGGAATTCCTTCGCTAAATCTCTCCGACTCACTATGTCCATTTCTTATCTAAGACATCCCTAAAAACATCGTTGACCAAACTTTTGACCACCTACCCCTAACATTGTCATATCTGGCTCAGAATCCAGCTTTGTTTTATCAAGTTTCTGTGAAGCACCTTGGAATTTTTTATTACATTATAGGTGCAGCATAAATGCAGGTTATTATTGTTATTATTCTCCCCAGCCACAATGCTGAGGGAGCCCATTTGGCCCAACCAACTCTTTCCCACAGTCACGTTCTATTTCCATTCGCACAATCTCACCACCACTTGAACAGTTTCAGGGCTATAGGCTCCTACGCAAGTTGTTGAGGAGAAACTGATGGTGAGTTTGTAAACATCTGGCACTCTTCAAGGCATCTAATAATTTGACCAGCCTGTATATGACTAGCAACATCGAGACTGCAGTTTGCTGCCTGCAACATGTCAGCTCCATTTAGATGAGGCTCAGGCCTCAAAATGGTTCTGGCCTCTTTGCCTCCAGAATCGGTGAATTGTTGATTGGCTGCATTAAAGTTCACATTGACCGCACTGACTTTTCCAGTCATCTAAATGAATTAATTTCACATTCAATGATTCTATAATATCATTCCTATGTATGTCGCCAAAATATTCTTATCAGTTTGGCCCTCTTCTTTCATACTCATTGCCCAGTTCTGGTGTCTAAGTCTGCCAAGATTCTGACATACGTAAAAATATATTTACAGGCATTTCTCAACAAGTGTACAGTAGGATATGCAGGATATTCATGTGGAAACAAGAAAATATTCAAGTAAACAGCCAAATCAGTAGTTTCTGAGTCAATTCGAATCTAATCTGTTTTCCACCCCACCCATGCATTCCCGTCCCGCACTGTCCCCCAACCCCCATCTGTCCTCCAGTAATGTACAGTAAATCCCACAAAAGATCCTGGAAGCAACACTTGGTAAATGATGAAAAATGTACTCACTGAAATTAGACACAATATACCCCAAGAGAGGGAAACCCCACCTAGCAGTTTGGTTCCAAAGAGGAAACAGAAAGAATACTCACCACAAATACATGACTCAGATGCAGGACTTCAACAGTGCAATGGAAAGACATGAACTTCCATGTGGTTTGAACCCTGGGCTAGATTTTCCTCCCCTGATGGATTCAGTTTGATCGGAAGAGAAAATTAATTTATGAAGAAGCAGCACTGTGATATCTTTGTATAAAGCAGAATGTGGGTAGCCTACAGCACTCACCAAGATACTGCCCATCGTATATTAATAATATTTAAATCTCTCTATAATGTTAAAAGCTACATTTTCTTCTCACAGTGAACATTACTACAAAAGAGACATTCAGGGTTGCTAGATAGTTGCCCACCAGTAGAAGTGAAGTTAATGGCCAATTTTTCTGGCCCAGATTTGTATTTCCTTTTTATTTCTGCCATTTCACTGCTGTGGATAAGTTAAACAGTTCTTTCTGATGATTTTTATTTCTCCAGATGTTTTGACCTTGTAACAATGGTGTTTCGCTTAAAGATTCCCATTGTGCTCTGCTATGAAGATAAACAAAGGGAAGAATCTGGAGAATCTATACAGGAACATCAGGCTGAACAGACACAGCATGTCATCCAGTTACCACCCACAAATATCCACATATCTAGGGGTTAAACCAGAAGCTCACAACTTGGCAATACTTGAGAAAGCTGCTCTTCCCTCATGAGGCCATAACTGAACTATGCCACCATTTATCCTGGACCTGCAGCGCATCTCTCTCAGAAGTATCACACCACTGGTGGCAGTAACAGTGCCATTGAATGTCTATGCTGCAACTTCCCTTCAGACAGCATCAAGGATAATTGCAATGGCAGCCATACATTGACAGTGATGTATTGTTTCTGCATTAGCCCACTTCATTTCCTGCATATGAAGTTACACATCATCATGAGAAAGCTCTTCAATTATTATAGACCATCTGGATTTCTCCAGGTGCAGAATACGTGTAGACTATTCCCATAGTGCCTAGCAAGAATGTTGTAAACTTGTGCGATGAGAAAATCCTATTAAGCAAGTGAATGGTCAACTAGCCAGGGAGCTGCCATAATTCTTTTACTTCAAGACAGTCACAATCGCACCAGTATTCTCAGATAACAGGCAGATGTCTGGATTGTTGTCAGCGATCAAGGCTACCCTCTGTAGTATTGGCTTATGGCAATAGTTCTGATCCTGAGGACACCTGGGAGCACAGATAGAATGAAGCTCGTGGTGGACCAGGTTTGTCATTGAGCAGGCCATAGGAACTTGTTCGGCAGGCTTCTTGTGTTGTTTTGATAAATTACAGTTTACCACAGTGCTCATGCATTGCTGAGGTCCTCTCTATTCTGCACAACACTGCAATCTGCAAAAATTTTTGGTTAATGTCACAGAGGAGGAAGACAATTAAGCCACAAGATTGCAAAGGCCATGGTTGAGATCGCATGGTGAGAACCCTTTGGCCAACTAATAGTTACCTGTTGGCATGGCTCATAAGAACACCTTTAACCTGTGGATAGACCAGTCCTTCCTTCGTGGTCTCTCTTTTGAACATTCATCCAGTCAGTCATGCATTGATATTCCTCTTTATTGAATAATTACCAGTACTATCAGTTTGGGTACATATTATTAATCTTTTCCACAGACGTGCTTCTGTTTTTCCATAAGCCAATCTCCACAGTTCATCAGTGCAAACAGTTCTTTAATGCAGATATATTTGTCATTTTCTTAGTTTTGTCACCATGTCTCTCCTTGATGCCTGAAAACTACATGCTCATATAAACCCAGTCTCCTGTTTCTTTTTTGTGTTTCTTCAGTAGCTGTAGGTTTGTAAATCGGATGACTTAACTGCAGGAGCTACTGCAGATAGAGCTGGCCCTCACCTGAAGACAGAGAAGACCTAAGCAGGACCTGTGACATACTGGCTCCACTGCTGCTGTCAGGCCTTAGCTACCTTTGGCCACATGTGCAGGCTGTTGAGGGGCCTGGCTGGAGGGCAACATATAGTATTGTCCTGAGAGGGAGCATCAAGCTGCATGTGCTCCTGGTAGCTACCATATCCATTTCGCCATTCATATCCCTGTTCAGAATGCTATAAACTTGGTCAACAGTGTTGGGGAAGGAAACAGTTAAAGGAGTTCAATTGCTAATTATTAGGTTGTTTAACTAAGTACCCATTTGGTTGTATTAAAGGGATTACAGCTGTGACTAATGCTGTCTGTGGAGAGTTTTATAACAAGCAATAAAATTCTGCTTTGGCCTTCATTTCAAAAACAACTATTGGAGATTAACTAACAGGAAGGGGCTCTGGCTTGGGAACCGGTGAATTGGGATGCAGGTCAAATGATACTATTACATACAAACATAGGAACAGGGCCAAACCATTCACCCCCTCAATCTTCTGCCATCCAATTAAGTCATGGCAAATCTGTACCTCAACCCCATTTACACAACTTTTATTCCATATCCCTTGACAAATTTACCTAACAAAATCTTTTGATCTCACTTTTCAAAACTTTAACTGACCCAGCATTCACAACCTTTCAGGGCAATCAGTTCCAGATTTATACTACCCTTTGTGTGAAAAGTGCTGCCCAATTTCATGCTCGAATGGTCTAGCTCAAATTTTAAACTTATGTCCCCTTGTTTGGAAATTTCCCACCATAGGAAATAGTTTCTCTGTATCTAGTCTATTAAATCCCTTTGTCATTTTAAAGGCCTCAACTAGATCACCCCTCAACCTTCTAAACTCAAGAGAAAACAAGCCACGTTTATGCAAATAATGTTCTCATAATTTAAACCTACAAGCCTTATTTCAACGTAGATCTTGGACCTCCCCACCCCCATGCTACCCCATCCCATCCACCTGTATTGCAGATTATTCTGGAGCTGCAATGCACATCAGAGTTGACTGGCTGCCTGTACACATGACCATCAACTGAGCAACATCTATAACATATTCTAGGACACTGTTCCCTATGGTTAAACATATGTTTGATGTTCTGCAAGCATCATTCTTTTCCCCCTTTTCCTGTACACTCAATCAGTGTGTCAGCTCTTCCTTCCATCAACATAATGGTCAGTCAAGCCTTCAAGTACCTTATTCATGAGCTGATATAATCCACATGGGCAATTGGAACCTCCAGCCAAATTTTAGCCTGTTGGTAATCTAAATGCATGTTACATCTTCAGGAATCACCTTTTCTTATGCATGAGCATCTGTATATTTGGGAAGTGAGTGTTTCATTGTGTTTACATTTTGGATGTTGAAAGAAACAAATGTTTATCCTTTATTTGATTTAAACTTACAAGAGAGCCTGTTTTGTGTCTATTCTTTAAAGTTACAACACGAAAAAAGGGAAAAAAAAACACTCCTTCACAAAAATATATCTTATTGTGATCAGCCGGGAGATGAAAACAGGGGGAAAGTATTCCACATCTTTCCCCATCTGTAGCAAAGGGCAGACTCTGTCATCATTCAGGAGGCAGCATCTGTCTGGGATCAAGGGATGAGATGTGGGAGTGCCTTGAGAAGTGTCCCACTGCCATGTGCCCTTTCTGCATCTTTCCTCTCATGGTCCACTTGAAATTTCTGGCTAAACAGCACTTTGCTGCACTTTAATGAGGCACTGAACAGCCAAGGTGAGTCTTCCAGCCTATTGAAAGTGACAAACTGAGCATTCAACGCATTGGTCAGGGCCAGTGTGCACTTGGTTACCTGTTACATCTGATGCTCCACGTAGGTGGCCACTTTTTCCATAGAGATTGACATCAGCCCTGCCAGCTTCAAACACACCACTGTAAAAATGGCTTGAGCTAGGGAGAGCATCAGGAAACTGGCATGCCAGAGAGCACCAGCATTTTTGTGCCCCATCCTCCTTGGTTCCTGCATCTAGCAGGGCCCAAATATTCAGCCTCATATCTGTGAATGATGTTACCAAAGGGCAATATGTAGATGAAGAAGAGTAGGTGGCCAAGGATAGATACTTCTAGGACTTTGGTGACAGTGTTACAGGAGCAGAAAGGGAAACCATTACTAGAAACATAGTTAGAGTGGAACATGATGCAATCCCGCTGTACTGATCAATAGAAACAAGACATTTGAAGAGGCTTGAGTGGTTGGCCATTTCGAGGAGAAATTTGGTAAGATGAAAAGTGATAATCTAAAAGGATTACAATCACAGTGGATGTTGTTTGCAACTTTGATTAAGGGCATTGGAGTTAACGTGGCCAATCATTCAGTTTTATACCAGACAATCCATTTTTTAGCCAGTCTGACTTCTGTACAGTACCGGATGACTATGTCCAGTATTTTATGCTTTAGTACACTTACCTCAATGAAGCACCAGCAGGGGCCTGTGGCTGTTCCTTTTCCTGTAGCATTGTTAATCAAGGATGGCATTGGTGCAATAGTTAGAGATGACCATGGTTGAGAAAATCAGGATGTAGAATTGAGTGGAGATAAGGATTAGTAGAGGAAATAATTCACTACTGGGAGTAGTCTACAGACCCCCTAACAGTAATCACAAAGTAGGGCAAAGTATACAAGAAGAAATATTTGGTGCTTGTGATAAAGGAATGGCAATAATCATGAGTGATTTTAAGCTAGGCGCAACCATCTTCAACTGCTTCATCAATGACATTCCTTCCATCGTAAGGTCAGAAGTGGGGATGTTCGCTGATGATTACACAATGTTCAGCACCATTCATGAATCGTCAGATACTGAAGCAGTCCATGTTCAAATGCAGCAAGACCTGGACAATATCCAGGCTCAGGTTCACAAGTGGCCAGTAACATTCGTGCCACACAAGTGCCAGGCAATGACTATCTCCAACAAGAGAGAATCTAACCTGGCCACCGTTGACCAGAAACTGAATTGGACTAGCCATATAAATACTGTGGCTACAAGAGCAGGTCAGAGGCTAGGAATCCTGCGGCGAATAACTCACCTCCTGACTCCCCAAAGCCTGTCCACCATCTACAAGGCACAAGTCAGGGGTGTGATGGAATATTCTCCGCTTGCCTGGATGAGTGCAGCTCCAGCAAAACTCAAGAAGCTTGAGGTAGAGATAGACAGATTCTTGTTAGCAAGGGACTCAAAGGTTATCGGTTTAATGGGAATGTAGAATTTGAAACGCAGATCAGCCATTTAAGAGAATGCATGTGACAGCACTGATGAATCACTGTACAGTGCGAGCAACTAGAAACTGTAAGTCTAGTTCTGGAGGTTTCTGAGTGAGCATGTATGATCTGGTGCACTGCCCTATGTCTCAATAAACCATCACTGTTTATTCTTACATCAGTCTCTTCCTGTTATTGATTGCAAGCAGCAATTGATGAGAACATAGGAAGGTGTGCAGTTATGGTTTGGTTGGTAAAACAAACTCATTTACCCAAGACATAAAAATCTTATTGAATAGCAGAGCAGGCTTGAGGGGCCAAATGGCCACCTTCTGCTTCTATTTCATATGTTCGTAAGTTTTCAGCAGCCTTAAAGTGACTGGGACACATTAAGCAGGTTGGCTTTCATAATTCTTTCCCACCTGCACCACCTCCTTGTCTCTCATTTAGCTTGGCAATTGGGCCTATTCCATCTTGAACAGTAATGGATTTCTGTGTGTGATGATGCCATTGGTTACATCACCCCATATGTGATGACATCACTCCAATACATGATGACGCTATTCGTCCTGCCCCATCCTGGTGATGTCGGTTTTAGTGAACTCCATCATTGGCCACCCTAGTTGCATCCTGTGATAAATATGGAAATCTGATTGTTTTTGATCTTCAACGGAGAGGAATTGGGGGACTGCTTTTTTTCTTTTCATTTCTCATGTCCTTTCAATTAACTTAGGGTCACATTTGATTAGCAGACTAGATGCCTCTAAATGTATTTATGGTGAATAGTCAGTATTTTCAGTAATTATGGTTTTATTTATTGTCTAATGTACCTTTAAGAATAATACTTGTTAGGAAAGATCACATGGTCTGTAGTAACCAATAGGGGAGTGGCATGGGCTACCTCAGCAGACAGTGTAGAGAGCGAGAGTTGGAGTTGAAAGCACAAGTGTCGTTGTTGCTGAGTATATTGTAAATAAATTTAATGTTTCCACTTAAGAAGTGTCTGCGTTCAACTCTATTACTAATAGTACAACCCAGCCACCCTACAACAGTATTATAACTTTAAAGATATTTTGTTTGTCCTTACTGAGGTGGATTAAATAATCCTTCGTCCATCAGTTTGTTTAAGCTATTTCTTCAATTCTTTGAGGTTTTTATTTTTAAGTCCCAGCTGTTGGCCCTCGATATTGCTGAATCCCAAACAACATCAAACTCAGTCATTCTGCGGTTACTACCACAACTTCCTTTTCCTGTTTGTTATCTGCATCACTAACCACTACTAATTGAACAGAATTATTATTGCACCTAACGGATGAGCTCAACTGCACTGATCTTTGGCCTCGATTTTAACCCAGGAGGTAGTATGGTGTGTACTGGAATGATGAAGCCAGATTCCACAAGGCGGGAGGCTGCTGCTGGGGCCTCTGCTAGAACTGGTTCTACCTCCGCCAAGTTTCACCGGCAGATCCAGCTCTGGGAATCACTGTACTAAACGGTTTGGGTCATCGGACCTGACATTTAAATATTGACAAGGTCCTCACCTCCTTGTGGACAATTTCTCCATGACTGGAGTTGGCAAGGTCAAAATAACACCTGCAGCAGAATTTTTAGGTCAGCGTGCAGTTATGCGCCCGACCGAATTTGAAGCGAAATCACGCGAGATGATATTTCAGCCAGCGGGGGCACACACAAGTCAGAAGTGCACCCACTGACAATTAAGATGCCAATTAGTGCAATTGAAGTTGTAATTGTCTCCGGTTTTTCATGGTCTGTCCAACATTACGGTTGGCAGATGGGCAAATTGGCCAGCCGGTCTTTGCATTTTTCATGAAACCTCATCCAAGGGCGGGATAAGGCTTCCGTTGTTAAATTTAAAACAATAAAAATGCATGTACAGAATTTTCATCATGTATATGTTCAGGTGACTGATTGTGAAACGAAGACATTTTTGTCTGGATTTTAAAAACTTTAATTATTGGTTTTGGAGTCTTCAGCTCCCTGAGGCAGCTCTCTGTCTTCAGGAAGCTTTCATTCAGTGCTCACCCGCACTTATGTCAGCGCCCGCCCTCTTCCTGTCCCCACCCCGGCAGTGCTGAGCTTTTCAGCGGGCACTTCACACTGGCTGGCCATTAATTGGCCAGACAGCGTGAAATTGTGGACGGGGGCCGATCGTGGTTGGTGGTCCATTCCCCGGCCGCTCCTGGGCCTGACAATCTCACTTGCACGCCAACCTAAAAATCCTGCCCCTGGGAACACAGTACAAACCAACTAACCGCCATTTTAAGCACCCATCTTGTTCCTACTGGGTTAAAATTGGGCCTTCTATTTCACTGCATCACCCAAGAAAATATAATTTGTGTGACTGCAATTAGTTGGTGGGGTGATGGGGAGGGAAGTTAAACTTGAAATAGTTCCTTTCTGCCTCATTATTTATAACAGCTGCTTAATTTGTTACGAAGTTTATGTCAGCTGCAGCCCAGTGCCTGAAACTCAGTCAGGAATGGCGGCTGTGACTATTTTCTGCTTTTGTTCCCCCCTTTTTACTGAAATACAATGTTGTTCCTACAGGCAAAAAATCGCTTGCTCTTAAAAGCAATAGTAAAGTGTTGAAGGGCCATGAGGACTCGAAACGTCAACTCTTTCCTTCTCCACCGATGCTGCCAGACCTGCTGAGTTTTTCCAGGTAATTCTGTTTTTGTTTTGGATTTCCAGCATCCGCAGTAGTTTTTTGTTTTTATAATAGTAAAGAGGGTTGGCAAAAACTGACCACCTATTTTAAGTGTCGTTGTTTTTAATTCTGTCTTGAGTTGTGAAATAGCATAACAAGTGTGAACCATTCCTGGTGTACCTTCTACAATTTTTCAATCATTAACAAGTAGAAAAACATTTATCTGAATCCCGTTGGTGCAAAAATGTAAGTAAACATCCAGCATAATTCAGTGGGTTTTGTCCTGTGTTCACCCTTTTATGCTTGTGTGCCCACTTGGGATTAGTGAGATGCCCATTGGATAAAGGAACTCTTCAGGTACCACAGCCTTTATGTTTTCTCAATATATTTTTAACAGACCTTTTTAGATGAATTTTTCTATAGTCATGAAATCCTTTTAAAAGTATTTTTTTAATTCTTTAATTTGTTTATATATTTATTAAATATATATTATATATTTGTTCTATATTTGTTTCAAAAATGCCTCAAATACAATTCTTCAGTGTTGAAGTAGTGCAAAATGAAGACAGGGCCTTCCTGAGAAACCACAAGGTTCCTGTCCACATTTGCAGCCTTTGTTTAGCAAGTTGCCAATGACCAAAAAGAGTTATCCAACCTTACTCCAAGTCAGCAGGAAACCAGCTACAGATCTTTACTATCAGCAGCATGCACCCTGGCCATCAACTTGCAACAAAAGAATGCCAGCGCCGGTAGGTGACAAAAACTCTACTACTCTCAAATGTTATTACTGTGGCTCACTCCCTGTTGGCTCTGCACTATCAGCTTCATGCTGTTCATGTATTAATCAAACGTGGCTGTTAGCAGGACCAGCACTTTCACCTTTTTCCATACAGAACAGCATAACATGGCCTCCCAATGTCACAACACAGCTGCATTTTCAATGGATTGGGAGCTCATTGATGTCTGCCAACCTGAAACCTATCCTGGGTGTCAGTAAATGACGATGTTTGTGTTATGGTGGTTTAACATGTGAAAATGCTGTTAGGTAAGTGTGGCAAAAATTTCAATTATGTGTAATAAAAACTGCAAATGGTGGGAATACTCAGCAAGTCTGACAGCATCTGTGAAGAGAGAAAGTTTGCATTTCAGGATGATAACCTTTTGTTCAAACTGGGAAAAGTTGAAAATGTAACAGGTTTTGATCTGGTAACCCTTATGTTATTTAATATCTCCTGCCTTCCACCCTATCACATACCTTCCCTATTGAGCTGCATTCCCCACATCCAACCCCTTTCACTTGCTTTAAATCTATTACATCCCTAGCTTTTCCCAGTGCTGATAAAAGGTCATTGACCTGAAAAATTGGCTTAATTTTATGTTGCCCCCACCCAAGGAAGAAAGGTGACATAGCATGGGATGCTATGCCCATCACCTAACAGCCTCTGCTGGAAGTTTACCAGCAGTGAGGGTGGTGTTGGTGGCCCACCTGCCCTTGGGGCCAATTGAGGCCCTTCGGTAACAAATGAATGGTCACTTAAAGGCCACCTCAAACTGCCACTGGCATTTTAACAGCAGCAGGGGGTGCCCACACCTTGTGGTGATGGCACCGGGTGCATCTGGCAGCCTGTCTTTGGGCTGGAGGACGGAAGTCCCTGCAGCTTGTGTACCCTGTTCCCAATGGAAGCCCCCCTCCCTGCCACAATGGAGTGCGCCACTGCCATTTGTTCTCCCCCATGCCCTCCTGATGGCAGACCCCAGCTTCCTCACCAGTGCCTGCCCTGACCCCGGTGGGACCCCTTCATCTCTGACTGTCCTCGGGATTGGCTGCAGTCCCAGCAGTGGCCACTGCTCCCGGTGGCGCTGCTGAAACACCTGATTGGCCAGCTCTCTCGGCTATGGCATTTCCTCCTATTTTGGGGACAGAAGCCCTGATCTGAATTAATTTTTGGCCTGGCAACCACTAAATCCAGTCGGGTCTCCCCCACCATTCACAAGCAGGCTCGACAATGATCTTTAAACTGGGGCAGGGTCGGGAGGGGGCTGGTGGTGTGAGGGCCACTGCCACTGCATAGAAGGCTTAAAGGGCTGAATGGCCTAATTCTGCTCCTAAATCCCAATTCTGGCTGTTAACTCTCTTTCAGACCTGAGTATTTCCAGGGTTGTTTTTTATTAAGATCTCCAGAATTTAGCTTTTGTTTCAATTATATATTGCTGTCTTGTTTTGTGTCCTGCTGAAATATGGATGTACATGAATGCAATAAAATGTTGTATGGTTCTGTTAGGACTGGCTCCGGAGGATCGGGAGAAGTAGAACTGGTTGGCAGTTAATACTGTGGGCCGTAATCTCCGACTAGCATCGGAATGTGCTGGCCTGCAGAAATTAGAAGAAATAAATACCTACTTACCTGGTCCTGAAAATAACATTGACTCTTCCGTTCGCCAGAGCTGCTTGGGGCCTGCATCGAAAGACTCCTCGCAGGCCCCAGCGAAGTCTAGAGCCATCGTATACAAGGAGGCCACACTCCTTTTTTACAGCACTTGCTGCCGTAAAGCAGGTAAGTTTAAAGGACCAGGGAAAATGACAGGCATGGGGAAGATAAGTGCCTCAGGCAAGTAGATAGGATTTGTGGGTGTTGGGGGTGTCGGGGGGTTGGGGGTGTGGTTTGGGGTTCTGAGGTCAAGGGAGGGGGGGTGGTCGGGAGTGTGGTGGGAATCCCGTGGGATCAGCCTGGGTCTTTACAATAGTTACTCAGGAGTTAGAAGAGGTTTTAATTCTTCTAACTTTTTTTGGGTAACTGTTGGCGTAGCCCTGGCAGAACCATCCGAAGTTTGCGATTTAAATCGCATCTTCAGATGGTTCCCAGCGCAATGCAATTGTCCAGAGGAAGTGCACATTTCTGGGCAATTGTCATTCAGACCCTTACCTGGGAACTTGTCAGAGGGATTCCCCAGCGCATCTTTGGAACCCCCAATCCGACACTGGGGAGCCCGGAAGTTACAGGCCATTGTGACATGGGATCTTGACAGTCATAATGCCCGCCCATCACCTGCCATTTTCTAACCTCAGTCCAAAGATTAGATGAACCCATAGTTTCCTGATTTATTGCAGCGCCCAGTCGAGTGGCAAGCCCATGGGTCTGCTCAAAAAAATTCCAGTGTTTTTGGACTTTGGATTTCTGAACTGAAGAGGTATAGTGTACCTCCAATATAATCAGCGGTCCTCATCTAATATTGTATGTTCACTTCACTCGTAAGTTCAAGACTCTAGAGTGCAGCTAATTCTTTATGTTTTAAAGTCACAGTACTCATGAAGCAGGACGGAACTAAGAAGAAGCTGTATTATATGTGTGCCATAACTTCATGATTTCAGCAGGAGAAATGTTTCAAACACAACTTGACATTGTTGCCAGGACAATGAAATCTAGCCCTCAATATCATGTCCATTATATATGCTTTAGCAGTAAACTGCAGAGGAGGTTATGTATTTAGCTTGTTAATTTGGCAGCTCTATTTTGAAATGTGGAAACTTTCTGAGAACTAGAAACTCATGAAAATTTCAAATAATTAAGCTCAGTCTGTTGAAAAAAACCCTTACAGCATTTGGAGCTTAATCTATAGCTCAAATACTGAATCAATGAATGATACAATTATTTCTATATAGTATGTGTAAATACATGTTCTGCAAGTTTTTCACATAGACACAGAATTTGTCTGTGATTATTGACCATTTGAACTTCAAGTTAGTTTGTTTTTGTGGTGTTTAATGCAAACTAATTTTTGTCCCTTATGATCTGTTTCTTCACTGTTAATTATTGCCTGCTGTAATGTGGAAAAAAGTAAACACACGAAATATAATCATAGAATTTCCCCCCAAGCGACTCACTTGTTAGAATCTGTCTCTTATTTTTATGTTTCTCGCACACCTGCACTTTGCAGAAGCCAGCAGTCACTGAACAATTAAGTAGGTGTGGCTGCTAATACCGAATGAGTAACTAAGTCTCATGAGTACACACTGTATCTGCTTTGGATGTCGCGCTAATTGTTTCGCAACTACTGACAATCACACTCTGCAAAAAAAAAACCACAAAGCATATGACAAGGAATAAGATAAATATTAAATCATTCTTGGGCACAGTTATACGTTAAAGACATCAGCAGCAAATTATTTCCACTATTAAAGAAAAGGTCAATTGTTTTATAAAGAGAGGATTTGTACAAAATTTCAACTGTTTCTAAAGACAACGGGAGTTAAATTGCAGGGAGGTTTCAGTGCTGACCATTATTAGAATTAACATCACAAGGTGTGGTAAACCTGCGTCTGGTGCTTCTGGTGTGGCAGCATGCCAACTTTGTACTGCTGGCTCATTAAAACGATTGCTGTGTGCAGCCAGCACTAACCATGTTGTTCATTATCTGCACACATCAGCAAGGGCGTGCAAAATGGGGGAGGCAATGGGGTAGTGTTAATGTATTAGACTAGCAGTCCAGAGGCCCAGGCTAATGCTCTGGGTACATGGGTTCAAATCTTCCAAAGCAGCTGGTGGAGTTTAAATTCAATTAATAAAAATTTGGAATTAAAAGCTGATATCAGTAATAGGGACCATGAAATTACTGTTGATTGTTGGAAAAAAAAACATATGGTTCACTAATGCACTTTAGGGAAGGAAATCTGCTATCCTTCCCTGGTCTGGTCTACATATATAGTCTGCTCAGAGTGTAAAGTGGGAGTTCAGTTAGGGAGGTGCTTCTACCTTTTTTCAGCCTCCAGTAGCTGGCTATTATTTCAGTACAGGGGAAGAAGCTGATTGGTGGGTCACTGGTATGTTATTCTACCTTTTCTAATTGTAATAAATTGTTTTAAATAGTTTTAAAGTTACGGTATGGCAGGTCAGCTCAGCTGAGTGGAATGTACATCCTGCTGTATGTGGGAAGTCACGGATGCACCATGTGTTCTAGATGAACACATTTTCAGGAAGTGTCACCGGTTGGAGAAGCTTGAGCTCCGGGTTTCAGAACTTGAGCAGTGGCTGGAGTCACTGTTGTGCACCCACGAGGCTGAGAACTACATGGATAGCATGTTTAGGGAGATGGTCACACCACAGATTAAGAGTGTGCAGGCCAAGAGGGAATGGGTTTACTGCCAGGCAGTCTAAGAGAATCAGGCAGATAGACTCAGGGGACTCCTGCACTAGCTTGCTTGCTAATCGGCTTTGCATTTTAAATATTGATGAGGGTGATGGTTCCTCAGGGGAGTGCAGCTAAAGCAAAGTACTTGACACCATGGGTGGCTCAGCTGCACAGGAGGGGAGGAAGAAGAGTGGAAAAGCAATAATGATAGGGGATCCGATAGTCAGGGGATCAGACAGGCATTTCTGCAGCAGTAAACATGACTGTAGGATGGTGTGTTGCCTCTCTGGTGCCAGGGTCAAGGATGTCACAGAGCAGCTGCAGGACATCCTCCTGGGAGAGGGTGAACATCCAGAAGTCGTGGTCCACATTGGTACCAATGACATAGATACGAAGAGGGTTGAGGTCCTGAAAGCAGATTTTAGTGAGTTAGGAAGGAAATTAAAAAGCAGGACCTCAAGAGCAGTAATCTGAGGATTACTCCGAGTGCCACATGCTGGTGAGCATAGGAATAGGAGGATTGCGCGATTGAACACATGGCTGGAGAATTGGTGTAGGTGGGAGGACATCAGATTCCTGAGACATTGGGACAGTATTGGGGCAGATGGGACCTGTACAAGATGAATGGGTTACACCTTAACAGGACCAGGACAAATATCCTTACAGGGAGATTTGTTAGTACTGCTGCAGAGGGTTTAAACTAACCATCAGGGAGATGGGAAACTGAGGGGTAGCTCAAATTGGAAAGAAATAAAGCTGGTAACAGGAAGTAGATAAGTAGCAAGTGAAATTAGGAGGCACGCAAACCAAAAGTGAGCATCAACTAAGCTTAGAATGTGGAATAATTTTTAAAAAGACAAAGTTAAGGGTCTACACCTGTATAAATGCAGCGTTTGCAACAAGGTGGATGATTTAAAGGTACAAATAGAGGTAGATGGGCATGATCTAATTGCCATTACAGAAACATGGCTACAGGTGTCCAACTGAACTGAACATTCAAATATATTTAGGAAGGACCGGCAAAAAGGAAAAGGCGGTGGTAATGCGCTGATAATAAGGGATGGGATCAGTATATTAGTAGGGGAGGATCTCAGGTCAGAAGAACCAAATACAGAATCTGTTTGGGTGGAGCTAAGAAACAGCAAGGGAAAGCAAACGTTGGTGGCCTATAAACAACTCCTAGCTAACATTAGTGGTAGTGCGGGGCATGGTATTAATCAGGAGATTAGAGAAGCATGTAGCATGGGTAATACAGTAACCATGGCTTCAATCTACATATAGACTGGGTAAACCTAATGAGCACTAACCTTGTGGAGGACAAGTTTCTGGAGTATGTTAGGGATGGCTTTCAGAGCAGTATGTTGAGCTAGAGAACAGGCTATCTTAGATCTAGTATTATGTAACGAGAAAGAACTAATTAATAATCTTGTAAAAGAAACTTTAGGGATGAGTGACCATAATATGATAGAAATTTACATGGTTTGAAAGTGAGGTGGTTCAATCTGAAGCCAGGGTGTTAAATTTGAACAAAGGAAATTATAAAGGTATGAGGGGCAAATTGGCTGAGATGGATTGGGAAAATACATAAAAGGTATAATGGTACACAGGCAATGGATAGTCTTCAAGGGATTGTTCCATAGTTTACAGCAATGATGGGCGGAATTTCCCCCCAAGCTCACGGTGTGATAGGTGGCATGTGTGGAAAATATGGTGGGACCCACTTCACAACGGCATGCGGGCAGGTCGCGATCATCCGCTCAGCCCACCAACAGCGAACCGCGTTTCCTGCCATCGGTCAGCGAGGAACTAATTGTAATACATTAGCATAATTAAAAGGTCATCCCACCAGACGCTTGGAACCCCGTCATATCGTCTGTCCACATCAGCGGGAAAGCACGCCGACATGTTTCACAACAGCACACAGGCGACGTGCACTTGGCGGCCTTCACTGTAGGGGAACTGAGGTGAGTGAGCAGCAGCGTTCACCACAGCTCACCCATTGTTTACAGGCCTCAGGGGCACCGGGGGAGGTGGGGGGGGTGGTAGGGGCAACTGATGCCTGAGCCCCGAGGTGAATGCTGAGGGTGGGGGATGTCCGGGGGCCACCGTTGTTGGTGGAGTGGGGGGTCAAGTGCTGCCCTGGCACTGCATCCCACATACGGGCAATCAAAGTGGGGGGCAGGGTAGGCGAGGGAAGTGGCCACGCATTAGGGATACCTGTGTAAACTGACCATGCCTCTGCAACTGAGACAGATCAGGCACAGCCATGGTGATATGATTGGGGTCAGGCTCCAAGACTGCTCACCCATGCAAGCATTGCAGAGGCACCAAAGGGCCACCAAGCACTCCATAGCTTGCCTGCCCCTTCCCCTTCCCCCCCACCCCCTCCAACACAGACTTCGAGTCCACCACCACTTTATTGGACCGTGAAGCATTTGGACTGCACACATTGTACAATCTCCTCGCCAACGCCGGCCATGTAGCAGTCACTGCTGGAGACGCTCACGGCCCCTTGCAATCTCAGCATCCCGGTTAAGACCAGTGTCCCTCATGACAGGGCAGCCATGCAGCGCACTCATCTCTGGCCATCCGAGGGGTGACCAGTACTCTCTGGGAAGCATTATGGGGTGGTCACACAGGGCAGGAAAGGTGCTAAGTACAGCCATGATAACTACATCTCTCTCTCTTTCGTGCTGCAGGGGGACCACGTCAGGATCATGGATCCTGGTGACTTAGCTGTATGCCTGATGGCCCACAGAGGCCGTAGAAGACGGAGGAGAGAGCAACTGAGACTCCTGGCTGCGGAAAGACAGGAGCAGCAACCTCAGGAAGAAGGAGCAGCAGGGGCTCCCACACACGCTGCCCAGGAGCGACAGCGAGCCATGGCTGGTCGGCGCCTAGTGACACCCAGGGTCTATAGATGACGCCTGCCATTCCTGCAGATGACTAAGAACCAGTGTCGCCGATGACTGCCCGTGTCTAGGGACCTGGTCATTCACATCTGCCACTTACTACAGGACTTGGCGCCAAGAGGACAGAGGGCATCCACTGCCAGTGGCTGTGAAAGTGACGCGCGCTCAATTTCTATGCAGTGGCTCCTTTCAGGGCTCCATAGGTGACCTCTGTGGGATTTCACCATCCGTCACCCACAAATGCATTCATGAGGTCATGGATGCCATCTCCTCCATGGCACACAACTTTGTGCATTTCACCCGGGACCGGGACAGCCAGGATGCAAGGGCCATTGGATTCGCCCTGATCTCGGGATTCCCACAGGTGCAGGGTGCGATTGACCACACTCATGTGGCGCTCAGCTCTCTGTCGCTACACTTGGTGGACTTCACCAACCACAAGGGCTTCCACTCACTGAATGTACAGCTGTTAAGCGACCACCAGAAACACATCCTGCAGGTGTACGCACGGTTTCCAGGGAGTGTGCACGGCACCTACATCTTGAGTTGCTCGCAGATCCCTGAATTCTTCCAGGGTCCACAGAGGCTGCAGGGCTGGCTCCTTGGGGACAGCAGAGACCGTGCGGCAGCCTCAGACTGCAGCAGAGTGACGCCATAATGAGACTCATGCAGCAGCTCACACCTTGGTGGAGCAGACCATCGGGATGCTGAAGATGAGGTTCTGGTGCCTGTGCCGGTCTGGTGGAGCCCTGAAATACAGTCCACAGAGGGTGTCACACATCATCATCATTGTCTTCTGTGCCCTTTACAACCTGGCGCTCCAACGGGGAGAGGAGCTCGCTGAGGGTGGGATGGAGGAGCTGGAGGTCTCCTCGGATGAGGAGGTCGCTGACGGGGATGAGTGTGATGGTGTCCTCGGTGGTGACGATGACGGGGATGAGGCTCTTGCACTGGCTAGACAAGGCAGGTGCACTCAGGAGGCCCTCATAGCTGCCAGATTTGTGGATGATGATGATGACATGTGGTGAGGTGTCCTCATAGATCCTCACATCGCTGTTGTGAACATTTGACTCCAGTCTGGCTTATAGCAGCACCAATACCCTCTGTGAGAATGCTCCTGTCATGGAGATGCAGTGGAGGCCCTAATAGTCACTCACTCGCAGGAGGATGATGACAACATACAGTGAGGGCACTCCATACATCTTCACAGAGCCTCTGAGAATATCTGACTCCTGTCTGGCCAAGGGCAGCTCGCGTGCACTCCGTGATCAGGGTCATCTCAGAGACACAGACATGAAACTTTAGACACATCTGATGCTGTATCCACCTTCAGCATCTCAGCCCCTCAGGAACCGGTGCACAGCATCACTGGTCACAGATGCTAGTGTGATGGGGGCCAGCCCCACCTTAAAGGTGCTGAGAGCACACAGTGAGTATGAGAGAATTCTGTGGCGCCTGCCCACTACATTCTGGCAGCAATGACCAGCACTGCCGAGGTGCAGGCATCAGTAATGTTTCCAGCGAGTGTGAGGCTGGACCATCACTGTGGCCTGAAGGCCGCACGGAGAACAGGGAAGAGGCCCTTGTCTGAGACACCTGCCTTTTATCTTGTGAAGAAAGGTTTCACATCTGAGTGATAAGAACACTGCTCATCAGAACAAAGAGCCATAGGCAGGGGGACATTCTTGGGAGTTAATTGACAATAGTGAACCATATGTACAAGTGATTAACACCAGCACCCAGGCTGTGCAGCTATTTTTATTTAATTTTCCTAACCCTGCCGTTACGTCTTGGTGCTCCCCGGACATCCACAGCGGAGGTGGAGGCAGCCTGCTGACTGCGACGCCATGTCTGTAATGACTTTGGCTGGTGTACTCTAGAGGGCCGAGACCTAGAGGGCCCCAGCCTGCTTTCTGGGTCCTGCTGTGTGACAGTGGCACCCTCTTCGGCCTATGAAGCTGGAGCTGCGGAGGTCACAGGAAGAGGGAATTTGGATAGGCCAGTCACTCCCAGAGTCACCTGGGTGGATGGCCCCGGAGTGTGCACCTGCAGATCCTCCTCTTCATGGCTGACTCCGTGAGCAGAAGGGGTAGCTAGAGTGAGATCGAACTGCCAAGCACCCCTCTCGTGTACACGCTGTTGGAGGCCAACAATGGCATGTGCGATGGAGTTAATCCCATGTCATCCTACCAGTGTTGACATCGGTGCATTGAAATGCCAGCGCTATCACCTCAGCCTGAAGACAGATGGACTCCTCCATCATGCCTTGCAATCTGATGAGTGCAGCAGACATCCCTCCCTGATGTTCAACAAAAACAAAAATTGCTGGAAAAACTCAGGTCTGACAGCATCTGTGGAGAGAAAGACAGAGTTAACGTTTCGAGTCCAGATGACTCTTCTTCAGAACTAAAGAGAAGTAGAAATGTAGCGAAATATGTACTGTTTAAGGGGGGTGGGACAGATAAAGCTGGATAGAAGACCAGTGATAGGTGGAGGCAAAGGAGAGACTGCAAAATATGTCATAAACAAAAGGTCGAAGGGGTGTTGATGATGGTGACAGTGGCCAAAGTGGGTGCTAACGGTGACATTAAGAGTAGAAAGCAGGATGAGCAAGTGACAGATGGCCCTCGTGGGGGTGTGGCGGGGGGAGGGGACGGTGTGGGAGCAAGGATCAAAATAGGCTAAAAGGTGGGGATAAAACAATGAATGGAAATAAATTTTTTAAAATAACAATAGAAATAGGTGGGAAAAAAATGTATATACGAAAATTAAAAAGTAAATATTTGAAAAAAGGGGATCAAAAAGGGGGTGAGGACGGAGGAGAGAGTTCATGATCTGAAGTTGTTGAACTCAATGTTAAGTCCAGAAGGCTGTAAAATGCCCAATCGGAAGATGAGGCGCTGCTCCTTCCTGATGTTCCTGAGTTTGACTTTGCAGTTCCAGCAACTGTAACATGACCAAGCCCAGAGGCTCGTCATCTGACTCGGACTCAGCAACGTTCTGGCCTCCAGCAGTCCTCCGAGTGCCGGGGACCTGGGAAGACCCTGTCACTGCCTGCTGTGGGTCAGACAGTGCAATGTGCTCACCAGATTGTGATCCCGGGGCTACTCTAAAGCCAGGTCCCACTGAGGTGTGTGTCTCTCTGCTGGTGGAGGGTGTGGATGAGCACAGTGATGGAACTTCAGGGAGGGTGCCTTCAGATTCCTCTTCAGAGGTTTCTTCAGGGCTTGATTGGAGGCCCTGGATCATGGACACTCTGTCGGCTGTTTGGCGATGTGCCTGCGAAAGCAAGGAGAGATAATTAGTGCATGGCAGTGGCTTGTGAAAGAGGACACATCACTCACGGCATGGTTGTCCGAAGGATGTTGCACTGCTGGATCCTCACTTGGTAGAGCAGCGTCGACCTCACCGTCAGCACAGGACCAGTCCCGGTCATCGCCGGCCAGTTGGATGGCTCTGTTTTCGAATTCTGCCAGAACTTTGATCTCCGGCATCCCTCCACCAGTCTGTGACCTTTCCCTGCTTTGTGAGCCAGTTTGTCCTGCATGGATAGAGATGGGGAGAGTGGATCAGGACACCTGCCAGGCCAGATGATAAGTATGCCTGGCCTGTGTGGGTGGTGAGTGGTCCCATGGACAGGCTGAGGACAATGATGGTGTGTGTGAAAGAGTGCCAGTGCAAGGGACATCATCATTCATTGAGTGAGGACCCTGTGGATGTGTGATGGGTTTGTGAGTGTGTGAGTTGGGAGTGATGAAAAGACTGACTTACCCTGGTGGAACGGAGGATCATTCACCCTTTTGCGGCACTGGGTGGTTGTTCTCCTTTTCAGGGCATTTGCGCTGACCACCACTACCACCGCCTCCCAAGGTTGGTGACTTTGCTGCCCATCCTGCAGCCAGAGCAGGGGTAGAGCACATCCCGGCAGGCCTCCACGTTATCCAGCAGTCGCTCAAGGGATCCGTTGTTGAAGCGGGGGGCTGCAGTCTTTTTTCCATTGCTGGCCATGTCTGCCAGGCAGCGGTGTTCTGCTGGTGGCGATGAGCACTTTGCTGGCGGCTGCCTTTTAAAGGTGGCAGCCGGTGTGATGGAACAGGGGGCTGATGGTGAGCGGACGAATGAGAGCCCACCACGGAAACAGCGTGTTTCATGGGAGTGAATAAATAATGAGGCGGGCTCGGGACGATACAGTGTGAAAATCTGCCATTTTCGGTGGCAGGTAAGACTCCATTTTACCCGCCCACTACCACACTTAGTGCAATTCTGGGAAAATTCCACCCCATATTCCTACAAGGCACAAAAGCCTAAAAAGAAAAGTCAGTCAACTGTGGCTAACAAAGGAAGTTAACGATTGTATAAAATTAAAAGAAAAGGCCTATAAAGTTGCCGGCAATAGTAATAAACCTGAGGATTGGGAGGATTTTAGAATACAGCAAAGGAGAACCAAGAAACTGATAAAGAAAGGGAGAATAAAATATGAATGTAAGCTAGCAAAAAACATAATAACGGACAGTAAAAGCTTCTATAGGTACTTGAAAAGGAAATGTTTAGCTAAGACAAATGTGGGTCCATTACAGGCAGAGTCAGGAGAATCTATAATGGAAAATAAAGAAATGGCAGAAAAGCTAAATGATTACTTTGTGTCTGTCTTCACTGAGGAAGATAAAAGAAATCTCCCCGAATTAGAGACCCAAGGGACTAGGGACAATGAGGAATTGAAGGAAATTAGTATTAGTAAGAAGGTTATATTGGAGAAATTAATGGGACTGAAGGTTGATAAGCCTGTGGAACCTGACATTCTACATCCCAGAGTGTTAAAAGGGGTTACTATGGAAATAGCGGATGCACTGATGATCATCTTCGAAAAATCTATAGATTCTAGATTGGTTACTGCAGATTGGAAAGTAGTAAATGTCACCCCACTATTTAAGAAGGGAGGGAGAGAAAACAGTGAGCTACAGACCTGTTATAAATGGACACTTAAATAAAAATGATCTGATTGGGCATAGTCAACATGGATTTATTAATGGGAAATCATGTTTGTCGAACCTGTTGGAGTTTTTTGAGGATGTTACGAACAGAATTGATAAAGGGGAGTCAGTGAATGTAGTATACTTCGATTTTCAGAAGGCTGTGATAAAGTCCCCACAGGAGGTTGGTTAGCGAAATTAAAACACATAGGATAAGAGGTAATATACTGGCATGGATTAAGGATTGGCTGTCAGGCAGAAAACAGAGAGTAGGAATAAACAGGTCATTCAGCATTGACAGGCTGTGACTAGTGGGGTACCACAAGGATCGGTACTTGGGGCCCAGCTGTTCACAAAATATATCAATGATTTGGATGTGGGGATCAAATGTAATATTTCCAAGTTCACAAATGACACAAAGCTAGGTGGGAATGTGTGTTGTGAGGAAGATGTAAAGATGCTTCAAGGGATTTGGACAGACTTAGTGAGTGGGCAAGAACGTGGCAGATGGAATTTAAGGTGGAAAAATGTGAGGTTATCCGCTTTGGTAGGTGGAACAGATGTATAGAGTATTTCTTAAATGGTAAAAGATTAGAAAGTGTAGATGTATGAAGGGACCTGTGTGTCCTTGTCAATAATTCACTGACACCTAAAATACAGGTGCAGCAAGCAATTCGGAAGGCTAATGGTATGTTAGCCTCTATCGCAAGAGGATTTGAACACAGGAGGGGCGAATTATTGCTCCAATTGTGTAGAACCTTAATTAGACCAGACCTGGAGTACTTTGTGCAGTTTTGGTCTCCTTACCTTAGGAAGGATATTATTGCCATAGAGGGAGTGCAACAAAGGTTCACCAGATTTGTCCCAGGGATGGCAGGACTGTCTTATGAAGAGAGATTGGGGAAACTGGGTCTGTATTCTCTAGAGTTTTGAAGAATTAGAGGCGATCTCATTGAAACCTACAAAATACTTAAAGGGATGGACAGGGTAGAAGCAGGTAAGATGTTTTCCCTGGTTGTGGAGTCTAGAACCAGGGGACATAATTTCAAAATAAGGGAGAAGCCTCTTAGGACTGAGATGAGGAGAAATTGTTTTACTCAGGATTTTGAATCTTGGAATTCTCTACCTCAGAGGGCTGTGGAATCTCATCATTGAGTATGTTTAAAGCAGAGATTGACAGATTCCTAAATACCAATGACATAAAGGGATATGGGGATAGTGTGGGAAAAAGGCATTGAAGTGGATGATCAGCTATGGTCGTATGGAATGGCAGAACAATCTCCATGAACTGAATGGCCTATTCCTGCTCCTATACGCCAACATATGACTCCAGACCAACAGCCATGCGTTGACTTTTAAATGCCCTCTGAAATGGTGTAGCAAGACACTCAGTTGTATCAAAACACTACAAAGCCTAAAAGGAAAGAAACCAGATGGAGCAGCCGGTATTGACCTAGGCACCAGATGTAACAAAGACTCACCCAGCCCTGTCGACCCAGAAAATACCTCCTCATTAACATCTGGGGGCTTGTGCCAAAATTGGGAGAGCTGTCTTACAGACCCGCCAAGCAACATAGAAACATAGAAACTAGGAGCAGGAGTAGGTCATTCGACCCTTCGAGCTTGTTCCGCTATTCATTATGATCATGGCTGATCATCCAACTCAATAGCCTGCTCCCGCTTTCTCCCCATATCCTTTTATCCCTTTCACCCCAAGAGCTATATCTAACTCCTTCTTGAAAACATACAATGTTTTGGCCTCAACTACTTTCTGTAGTAGTGAATTCCACAGGCTCACCACTCTCTGGGTGAAGAAATTTCTCCTCATCTCAGTCCTAAATGGTTCACCCCGTATCCTCAGACTGTGAGCCCTGGTTCTGGACTCCCCCACCATCGGGAACATCCTTCCTGCATCTACCCTGTCTAGTCCTGTTAGAAATTTATAGGTTTCTATGAGATCCCCCCTCATTCTTCTGAACTCCGGCGAATATAATCCAAACTGACTGAATCCCTCCTCTTATGTCAGTCCCGCCATCCCATACCCGCCATCAGTCGTGTAAACCTTCACTGCACTCCATCTATAGCAAGTACATCTTTCCTCAGATAAGGAGACCAAAACTGCACACAATATTCCAGGTGTGGTCTCACCAAGGCCCTGTATAATTGCAGCAAGACATCCCTGTTCCTGTACTTGAATCCTCTCACTATGAGGGCCAACATACCATTTGCCTTCTTCACTGCCTGCTGCACCTGCATGCTTGCCTTCAGCGACTGGTGTACGAGGACACCCAGGTCTCATTGTACATTCCCTTCTCTCAAGTTATAGCCATTCAGGTAATAATCTGCCTTCCTGTTTTTGCTACCAAAGTGGATAACCTCACATTTATCCACATTATACTGCATCTGCCATGCATTTGCCTACTCACTCAGCTTGTCTAAATCACACTGAAGCATCTCTGCATCCTCCTCACAGCTCACCCTCCCACCCAGCTTTGTGTCACATGCAAATTTGGAGATATTACAATTAGTTCACTCATCTAAATCATTAATATATATTGTGAATAGCTGGGGTCCCAGCACTGATCCCTGCGGTACCCCATTAGTCACTGCCTGCCATTCAGAAAAAGACTCATTTATTCTTACTCTTTGTTTCCTGTCTGCCAACCAGTTTTCTATCCATCTCAATACGCTACCCCCAATTCCATGTGCTTTAATTTTACACACTAATCTCTTATGTGGGACTTTGTCAAAAGCCTTCTGAAAGTCCAAATAAACCATATCCACTGGCTCCTATTGTCTGTAAAGTATGATTCTGAGCATATGACAATGTTCCAGACACCGCCATCACCTTCCCTAGGTATGTGCTGTCGCACCGACAGGACAGATCCACAAGAGGTGGCGGCATGGTGGTCAAGAGAGAGTTGCGCTGGGAGTCCTGAACACAAAGTCTCTTGGTATCAGGTCCAACATGAGCAACGAAACCTTCTGCTGGTTATCACCCACCGACCTCCCTCAGCTGATGAATCAGTACTCCTTCCTGTTGAACGCCACTTGGAGGAAGCACTGAGGTGGTAAGGGTACAGAATGTACTTTAGGTGGGGGACTTCAATGCCCATCATCCAAGAGCGGCTCGGTAGCACCACTACTGATCAAACTGGGCGAGTCCTAAAGGATATAGCCTCTAGACTGGGTCTTCGGCAGGTGGTGAGGAAGCTAAAATGAAGGAGAAAGCTACTTGACCTCATCCTTACCAATATACCTATTACAGATGGATCTGTTTGTGACAGTATTGGTAAGAGTGACCACTGCACAGTTGTTGTGGAGATGAAGTCCTGTCTTCACATTGAGGATATCTTCATGGCGTTGTGTGGCACTACCACAATGCTAAATGGGGTAAATTTCGAACATGTCTAGCAACTCAAAACTGGGTAATCATGAGGTGCTGTGGGCTATCAATGGCAGCAGAATTGTATACAACCATAACCTGTAACCAGGCATATGCCCCACTCTACCATTACCATCAAGCCAGGGGATCAACACTGGTTCAATGAAGAGTGCAGGAGGGCATGCCAGGAGCAGCACCAGGCATAGCTAAAAATGAGGTGCCAACCTGGTGAAGCTACAACTCAGGACTACTTGCATGCCAAACAATTGAAACAGCATTGGATAGGCAGACCTTTAGGGGAGGTGATGGCATAGTGGTATTGTCACTGAACATGTAATCCAGAGACCCAGGGTAATGCTCTGGAGACCTGGGTTCAAATCCTACTACAGTAGATAGTGGAATTTGAATTCAATAAAAATCTGGAATTAAAAGACTCTAATGACCATGAACCATTGTCAATTGTTGTAAAAACCCATCTGGCTCACTAATGTCCTTTAGAGAAGGAAATCTGCTGGCCTGACTGACAGGTGATTCTGTGTGTGACCCTACATGTGGGAAAAACCCACAGCAATGTGGTTGATCCTAAACAAGGGCAATGAATGCTGGCCTAGCCAGTGACACCCACATCCCATGAGTGAATTTTTAAACACAACCAACAGTTCAGATCTAAGCTCTGCAGTACTGCCAAATGCAATCTTGAATGGTGGTGGACAATAAAACACACCAAAAGCTCCAAAAATATCCCCATCCTCAATGATGGGGGGGGGGCCACCACATCAGTGCAAAAAGCAAGTCTGAAGCATTTGCAACCATCTTCAACCAGAAGTGTCGAGTGGATGATTCATCTGGGCCTCCTCCTGAGGTCCCCAGCAGCAGAGGTGCCAGTATTCAGCTAATTCGATTATTCCAAGTGACATCAAGAAAGGGCTGAAGGCAATGAATTCTGCTAAGGCTATGGGCCCTGACAATGTTCCGGCAATAGTGCTGAAGACCTGTGTTTCAGAACTAGCTGTACCCCTAGCCAAGCTGTTCTAGTACAGCTACAACACTGGCATTTACCCGCCAATGTGGAAAACTGCCCAAGTAAATCCTGTCCACAAAAAGCAGGGCAATTACCCCATCAGTCTACTCTTGATCATCAGCAAATTAATGGAAGGTGTTGTTGACAGTGCTATTACGAGGCACTTACTCAGCAATAACCTGCTTACTGACGCTCAGTTTGAGTTCGACCATTCAGCTCCTGACCTCATTACAGCCTTGGTCCAAACATGGACAAACGAGCTGAATTCAAGAGATGAGATGAGAGTGACTGCCCTTGACATCAAGGCAGCATTTGATCGAGTGTGGCATCAAGAAGCCCGAGACAAATTGGAGTCAATTTGAATCAGTGGAAAACTCTCCACTAGTTGGAGTCATACCTAGCCCAAAGAAGAATGGTTATGGTTGTTGGAGGTCAATTATCTCAGTCCGAGGACATTGCTTCATGAGTTCCTCAGGGTAGTATCCTAGGCCCAACCATCTTCAGCTGCTTCATCAATGACCTTCCTTCCATCATAAGGTCAGAAGTGGGGATATTCGCTGATGATTGCACAATGTTCAACACCATTCGCAACTCCTCAGATACTGAACCAGTCCATGTCCAAATGCAACAAGACCTGGGCAATATCCAGGCTTGGGCTGACAAGTGACAAGTAACATTTGAGCCACACACCAGCGCCAGACAATGACCACCTCCAACAAGAGAGAATCCAACCATCTCCCCTTGACATTCAATGGCATTACCACCACTGAATCCCCTACTATCAACATTCTGGGGGTTACCATTGACCAGAAACTGAACTGGAGCAGCCATATAAATACTATGACGACAAGACTAGGTCAGAGACTGGAAATTCTGTGGTGAGTAACTCACCTCCTGACTCCCCAAAGCCTGCCCACCATCCACAAGGAACAAGTCAGGAGTGTGACGGAATACTCCCACTTGCATGAATGAGTGCAGCTTCCACAACACTCAAGATGCTCAACACCATCCAGAACAAAGCAGCCGACTTGATTGGCAGCCCATACCCCACATTCAACATTCACTCCCTCCACCACCTATGCACAGCGGCAGTTGCGTGTATCGTCTACAAGATGCACAGTGTCAGAGTGGTAATGTGATCAGACTAGTAATCCAGAGGCCCAGGCTAATGCTCTAGGGACAGGGGTTTGAATCCCACCTCGGCAGCTGGTGGAATTTAAATCCAGTTAATCGTTCTGGAATTAAAAAGCTTGCCTCGGTAACAATGACCATGAAACTATTTCGATTGTTATAAAAACCCATCTAATTCACTAATGTCCTGTAGGAAAGGAAATCTGCCATCCTTACCTGGTCTGCCCTACATGCGACTCCAGACTTGGATAACTAGGGAAAGGGTAGAGCCCATTAAGGACCATAGTGGTAATTTGTGTGCGGAGCCGGAAGACGTAGGTAGGTTTCTAAATGAATGCTTGTGTCGGTGTTCACAAGTGAGAGGGACAAAGTGGGTATGGAAATCAGGCAGAAGGACTGTGATATAATTAAAGAAGTTAGCATTGAAAGGGAGGAGGTTCTAAGTGGTCTGACAAGCTTAAAAGTAAATAAATCTCCAGGCCCGGGTGAAATGTATCCCAGGCCGTTGAGTGAGGCAAGGGAGGAGATAGCAGGGGCACTGGCAATAATTTTCAATACCTCTCTGGCCACAGGAGAGGTGCCAGAGGACTGGAGGACAGCCAATGTGGTACCGTTATTGAAGAAGGGAGGAAGGGATAAACCAGGGAACTACAAGCCAGTCAGTCTAACCTCAGTGGTGGGGAAACTGTTGGAAGCAATTCTGATGGACAGAATTAATCTACACTTGGAGAGGCAGGGATTAATCAAGGACAGTCAGCATGGTTTTGTTAAGGGAAGGTCATGTCTGACCAATTTGATTGAATTTTTCGAAGAGGTGACCAGATGTGTAGATGAGGGCAATGCATTTGACGTAGTCTACTTGGACTTCAGCAAGGCTTTTGATAAGGTCCCACATGAGAGACTGATAACGAAGGTAAGAGCCCATGGGATCCAAGGCAATTTGGCGAATTGGATCCAGAATTGGCTGAGTGGCAGGAAGCAGAGGGTGATGGTCGAGGGGTGTTTTTGTGACTGGATTCCTGTGTCCAGTGGGGTTCCACAGGGATCAGTGTTGGGTCCTTTTCTGTTTGTGGTTATATATAAACGATTTAGACTTGAATGTAGGAGGGTTGATCAGCAAGTTCGCAGATGACACGAAAATTGGTGGGTTGGTAAATAGTGAGGAGGATAGCCTTAGATTACAGGAGAGTATAGACAGGCTGGTCAGATGGGCTGATCAGTGGCAAATGGAATTTAACTTGGATAAGTGCGAGGTGATGCACTTGGGCAGGACAAACAAGGCACGGGAATACATGATGAATGGTAGGACCCTGGGAAGTACCGAGGATCAGAGGGATCTTGGTGTGCATGTCCACCGGTCCCTTAAGTTTGCAGGACCGGTACATAAGGTGGTTAAGAAGGCATATGGGATACTTGCCTTTATTAGCCGAGGCATGGAATATAAGAGCAAGGAGGTTATGCAGGAACTGTATAAAACGCTGGTTAGGCCACAGCTAGAGTATTGAGTGCAGTTCTGGAATCCACATTATAGGAAGGATGTGATTGCACTAGAGAGAGTGCAGGGAAATTTATCAGGATGTTGCCTGGGCTGGTGAGTTTTAGTTATGAGGAGAGGTTGGATAGACTGGGGTTATTTTCCCTGGAGCAGAGGAGATTGAGGGGGGATATGATTGGGGTGTATAAAATTATGAGGGGCATAGATAGGGTAGATAGGAAGGAACTTTTTCCCTTGGTGGAGGGATCAATAACCAGGGGACAAAGATTTAAGGTAAGGGGCAGGAGGTTTAGAGGGGATATGAGGGAGAATTTTTTCACCCAGAGGGTGGTGGGAATCTGGAACTCACTGCCTGAAAGGGTGGTAGAGGCAGAAACCCTCATAACATTTAAGAAGTATTTGGATGTGCACTTGCGATGCCATGGCATACAAGGCTATGGGCCTAGTGCTGGAAAATGGGATTAGAATAGTTGGGTACTTGTTTGACTATGCATTCGATGGGCCGAAGGGCCTTTTTCTGTGCTGTAGACCTCTAGGACTTTATGACTTACAGCAATGTGGTTGACTAATAAATTACCTAGTAAGACACTCAGCTGTATCAAAAAGCTAATAAGCAAAGTCTACAAAAGGGAATGAAACTGGATGAATCACTCAGCATTGACTGAGGCACCAGAAAAGATAAGGGTAAACCCAGCCCAGTTGACCTTGCAAAGCCCTGCTTACTAACATCTGGGAGCTTGTGCCAAAATTGGGAGAGCTGTCTCACAGACTAGTCACGCAACAGCCTGACATAATCATACTCACAATCATACCTTACAGATAATGCCCCAGACACCACCATCACCATCCCTGGGCATATCCTGTTGGAAGGTCAAGAGGTGGCAGCACAGTGGTACACAGTTGGGAAGGGTCTGCCCTAAGAGTTCACAACATCAACTCTGGACCCCACGAATTCTCATGGCATCAAGTCAAACATGGGTATGGAAACCTCCTGCTGGTTACCACCTCCTGTCCTCCCTCAGCTGATGAATCAGTGCTCTTCCATGTTGAACACCACTTGGAGGAAGCACTGAGGGTGGCATGGGCACAGAAGGTATCTGGGTGGGGGATTTCAATGTCCATCACCAAGAGTGGCTCGGTTGCACCACTACTGACTGAGCTGGCCAAGTCCTAAAGGACATAGCTGCTAGACTAGGTCTGAGGTAGGTGGTGAGGGAACCAACAAGAGGGGAAAATACACTTGACCTCATCCTCACCAATCTACCTGTCGCAGATCCATCTGTCCATGACAGTGTTGGTAGGAGTGACCACCGCACAGTCCTTGTGGAGACAATGGCCTGCCTTCACATTGAGGTTGCCTTCTATCGTGTTGTGTAGAACTAGCATTGTGTTAAATGGGATAGATTTTGAACAGATCTAGCAACTCACAACTGGGCATCCATGAGGTGCTGTGTGCCATCAGCAGCAGCAGAATTGTACTCAACCACAACCTGTAACCTCATGATCCAGCATATTTCCTAGTCTACCATTACCATCAAACTGGGGGATCAACCCTGGTTCAACGAAGAGTGCAGAAGGGCATGCCAGGAGCAGCACCAGGAATACTAGGATAATAATACTAGTAATACAGGATAATGAGGTTGAAGCAACAATACAGGACTACTTGCATGCCAAACAGCGAAGGCAGCAAGCAGTAGAGAGAGCTAACAATCTCACAGCCAACCGATCAAATCTAAGCTCTGCAGTATGCTCCAGAACTAGCCATGCCCTAGCCAAGCTGTTCTAGTACAGCTACAACACTGGCCTCTACCCGGCTATGTGGAAACCTGCCCAGGTATGTCCTGTCCACAAAAAGCAGAATAAATCCAACCCTGCCAGTTACCGCCCCATCATTCCACCGTTGATCATCAGCAAAGTGATGGAAGGTGTCATTTGCAGTGCTATCAAGTGGCACTTACTCAGCAATAACCTGCTCACTAAAGCTAAGTTTAGGTTCCGCCAGAGTCACTCAGCTCCTGACTTCATTACAATCTTGGTCCAAACATGGACAAAAGAACTGTACTTAGAGATGAGGTGAGGGTGACATCAAGGCAGCATTTGGCTGAGTGTGGCATCAAGGAGCCCTAGCAAAACTGGACTCAATAGAAATCAGGGGGAAAACTCTTCACTGCTCTGAGTCATGCCTGGCACAAAGGAAGATAGTTGTGGTTGTTGGAGGTCAATCATCTCAGTCTCAGGACATTGTTGCAGGAATTCCTCAGGGTAGTGTCCCAGGCCCAACAATCTTCAGTTGCTTCATCAATGACCTTACCCCCATCATAAGGCCAGAAGTGGGGATGCTCGCTGAAGATTGTACAATGTTCAGTACCATTTGCAACTCCTCAGTTATTGAAGCAGTGCATGTCCATATGCAGCAAGACCTGGACAACCTTCAGGCTTGGGCTGATAAGTGGTAAGTAACATTCGTGCCACACAAGTGCCAAGCAATGACCCTCTCCAACAAGAGGGAATCTAACCATCTCCCCTTGACAATCAAGACATTGCCATTGCTGAATCTCCCACTATCAACATCTTGGGCAAATGCTAGCCTAGCCAGCAATGGCCACATCCTGTGAAAGAATAAAAATAAGTAGAGAGTGGGAAAGACAGAGAGCAGGGGAATACTGATACGATTTTTGCTGTTCGTTCTTTTCTGATATGAAGGTGCTTATTATTATTCACTGTGAGATGATTTTGCTGCTTTCACAGGAAATGGCTGACAGTGACTTTAAAGGCAGACCAGTTTAAACACAGTTTGGCTTTACCTACTATATATCATAAGCATGTTCTAGACTGTAAACTGCCTCTGAGTACTGTCACAAGACATCACCTAAGGCTAAAAATGACTATTACCGAGATTAATAGATGTATGCTTAATGCATAGGTATGGTATCCTTTTGTCCTCTATTTTAACATAGGTATTTTAAACAAGTGAATACTTGCAGTGAAAGAGGAGGTGAGTGAATATCATACAAACATAACAAGCTTTTTCTTGAAAGTATTGGCAGAAGTGTTGTGTTTTTGAAGTGTTTAACTTGCTGTGCCTGATCTAAGTGATAAAGATCTTCCATTAGCAGCTCTGTGCTATACATGTCATTGTAATATGAACAATAAAAGAGTTTCATAGAATGGTAGAATATAGTCATTTCCATCACTGCAACATCTATCAGATTCCTGTTTTGTTCATAACCAATGGAGAGTTAACTGACTTAGGCGGGTCAAACTTCTGTTTGCTATGTATTTTGTTAGATTCATGTTGCATGGTATTATTTTGGAGTCTAAATTGCAAAACTCCGATTAAAGGTTAGGACTTAATTAGTAACAAATTATTTATTGAAAATTATGATTACAGTCTGCTGATTACAACTTGTCTATTATTTAAATGAGGAGTGGTGCTTTATGACAATCATTGTGCCTCACATTGAATAAAATGTCCTGGTAAAAAAACCAAACCAATTTTGAAATATTGAAGTCCCATGAGTAGCATTTTACTGCAGAGTATTTCATAAACCATTCAATAACTTCAGAGAAAGCAGGAATAGCATTATCTGTTATTAGAAGGTCTTGGAAATCACAGAATCACAAAATCACACAGTGCAGAAGAGGCCCTTCAGCCCATCGAGTCTGCACCAACTCGTGAGAAACACCTGACCTACCTACCTAATCCCATTTACCAGCACTTGGCCCATAGCCCAAGTGCCAAGTGCTCATCCAGGTACTTTTTAAAGGATGTGAGGCAACCCGCCTCCACCACCCTCCCAAGCAGCACATTCCAGACTGTCACCACCCTCTGGGTAAAAAAGATTTTCCTCACATCCCCCCTAAACCTCCTGCCCCTCATCTTGAACTTATGACCCTTGTGAATGACCCTTCAACTAAGGGGAACAGCTGTCTGTTGCCCCTCATAATTTTGTACACCTCAATCTCGTAGCCCCTCAGTCTTCTCTGCTCGAACAAAAACAACCCAAATCAATCCAACGTCTCTTCATAATTTAAATGCTTCATCCTAGGCAACATCCTGGTGAATCTCCTCTGCACCCCCTCCCGTGCAATCACATCCTTCCTATAATGTGGTGACCAGACTGCACACAGTGCTCCAGCTGTGGCCTCACCAAGGTTCTATACAACTCCAACATGACCTCCCTACTTTTGTAATCTATGCATTGATTGATAAAGACAAGTGTCCCATGTGCCTTTCTCACCACCCCACTAACATGCCCCTCCGCCTTCAGAGATCTATGGACACACACACCAAGGTCCCTTTGTTACTCAGAACTTCCTAGTGTCATGCCGTTCATTGAATACTTCCTTGTCAAATTATTCCTTCCAAAGTGTATCACCTCACACTTTTCAGGGTTAAATTCCATCTGTCACTTATCTGCCCATTTGACCATCACGTCCATATCTTCCTGTAGCCCAAGACATTCAACCTCACTGTTAACCACCCAGCCAATCTTTGTGTCATCTGCAAACTTACTAACCCTACCCCCCCATATAGTCATCTATGTCGTTTATATAAATGACAAATAATAGGGGACCCAGCACAGATCCCTGTGGTATGCCACTGGATACTGGCTTCCAGTCACTAAAGCATCCTTCTGTCATCACTTCTCCAAGGCACTCTTTTTTCTGATGCAAGAGTCACTTTCAGTACTTGCACTGTGCTTTTTCACTCTCTGCTCTTATATCGCATGGAGAAGAAAGGGGGAACAGAATGCGGAAAAGATTTTTGCTGTGCAAAAGGAATCATTTGGGTGCCTACTCCAATGTTGTGTAATATGGAAAAAGTTTTTTCATCACCTGCTAAGTGTCATGGAGTCATTCCTGTTCCATTCCACATTAAGCATTGGGAAGTGAATGCAGGTGAATGGTACGAGAGTCATGGATGACAATCTAAGACTCAGAATGTAATTCTGGATGGACACAACCCCAAACTTGCCTCTGCTGGTCTGGGAAAATTCCACCCCATATACTAAAGTTTCAGTATGAGTTCAGCTTAGTTCCGATTTTTCACAGATGAGTAAACTTTTGTGGGTGTATATTCATTTCCGTAATTGCTGGGATCAAACTACGTATTGCTCAACCTGCTTTATGAATTTGGAGGTGGAACAGCAGGAGGAACAATCTGGCTTAATCGTTAATCCATTGTGTGGCAAGCCACCTCCTATGATTCTGGCTGACTGTTGTCAATGTGTACATTTTCTGTTTCCCTGCACTGGGTGCACCGTGTGTTAAGTTCTACATACTAACTGTTAATGATCAGTTGCAAAAAAATGTTTTGGATTGGGGGAGAGCAGATTTTAGTAAAATAAGGCAGGATCTGGCCAAGGTAGACTGGGAACAGCTACTAATGGGGAAATCTACAGAGGAGCAGTGGGGGGCATTCAAAAAAGAAATGGGGAGGGTTCAGGCTCAAAATGTTCCCTCTAGGGTGAAAGGAAGGAGTAACAAGCCCAGAGAACCATGGATGACCAGAGGTATTCAGGTTACGATGAGAAGGTAAAGAGAGGCTTTTAGCAGGTACAAGGGGAGCAAATCAGCGGAGGCATTAGTGGAGTATAGAAAGTGCAGGATGGAGCTTAAGAAAGCAATTAGGAGAGCAAAGAGGCGATATGAGAAAGCCCGGCTGGTAAAAGTAGGGAAAATCCCAAGATATTCTATAAGTATAGCAATGGGAAGAGGATAACCAGGGAAAGAGTAGGGCCCATTAAGGACCAAGGGGACAATCTATGGGTGGAGCCAGAGTACATCGCGAGAGTGTTGAACGAATACTTCACATCCGTCTTCACCAAAGAGAATGAAGATGAAGGTATCGAACTCGGGGAGAGAGACTGTGAGGTTCTTGAGCAAATTTATGTAGAGAGTGACAAGATATTGGAGGTGTTGGCAGGCTTAAAAGTGGACAAATCTCCAGGTCCAGATGATTTGTGTCCCAGACTACTGAGGGAGGCAAGGGAGAAGATCACAGGGGCTCTGACCCAAATTTTTAATTCCTCTCCGGCCAAGGGAGAGGTGCCAGAGGACTGGAGAACAGCTAATGTGGTTCTACTATTTAAGAAGGGTTGTAGAGATAAGCCAGGGAACTACAGGCCAGTGAGTCTCATGTCAGTGGTAGGGAAACTATTGGAGAAAATTCCGAAGGAGAGAATCTATCTGCACTTGGAGAGGCAAGATTTGATCAGGGATAGTCAGCATGGCTTTGTCAGAGGGAGGTCATGCCTAACAAATTTGATTGAATTTTTTCAGGAGGTGACCAGGTGTGTAGATGAGAGTTGTGCAGTTGATGTAGTTTATATGGATTTCAGCAAAGCCTTTGACAAGGTCCCACATGGGAGATTTATAAAGAAGGCAAATGCACATGGGATAAAGGGTAATTTGATAAGGTGGATTCAAAATTGGCTTAGTTGTAGGAGACAGAGGGTGATGACAGAAGGCTGCTTTAGTGACTGGAAGCCAGTATCCAGTGGCATACCACAGGGATCTGTGCTGGGTCCCCTATTATTTGTCATTTATATAAACGACAGATGACTATGTGGGGGGTAGGATTAGTAAATTTGTGGATAACACAAAAATTGGCTGGGTGGTTAACAGTGAGGTTGAGTGTCTTGGGCTACAGGAAGATATGGACAAGATGGTCAAATGGGCAGATAAGTGACAGATGGAATTTAACCCTGAAAAGTGTGAGGTGATACACTTTGGAAGGAATAATTTGACAAGGAAGTATTCAATGAACGGCATGACACTAGGAAGTTCTGAGGAACAAAGGGACCTTGGTGTGTGTGTCCATAGATCTCTGAAGGCGGAGGGGCATGTTAGTGGGATGGTGAAAAAGGCATATGGGACACTTGCCTTTATCAATTGAGGCATAGATTACAAAAGTAGGGAGGTCCTGTTGGAGTTGTATAGAACCTTGGTGAGGCCACAGCTGGAGCACTATGTGCAGTTCTGGTCACCACATTATAGGAAGGATGTGATTGCACGGGAGGGGATGCAGAGGAGATTCACCAGGATGTTGCCTAGGATGAAACATTTAAGTTATGAGGAGAGGTTGGATTGATTTGGGTTGTTTTCATTGGAGCAGAGAAGACTGAGGGGCGACCTGATCGAGGTGTACAAAATTATGAGGGGCATGGACAGGGTGGAGAGGGAGCAGCTGTTCCCCTTAGTTGAAGGGTCACTCACAAGGGGGCATAAGTTCAAGGTGAGAGGCAGGAGGTTTAGGGGAGGATGTGAAGAAAATCTTTTTTACCCAGAGGGTGGTGACGGTCTGGAATGTACTGCCTGGGCGTGTGATGGAGGCGGGTTGCCTCACACCCTTTAAAAAGTACCTGGATGAGCAATTGGCACGTCATAACATACAAGGCAATGGGCCGAGTGCTGGTAAATGGGATTAGGTAGGTAGGTCAGGTGTTTCTCACATGTTGGTGCAGACTTGATGGGCCGAAGGGCCCCTTCTGCACTGTGATTCTGTGATTCTGTAATCCTGTGAGATTACATGATGAAATAAAGGTCACTGAACAGTCTTGGAACAAAACTAGAAACAGATGTCCTCATGATTCTGAAGTTTTGGTGGCTGCCAATAAACGCGAGGATGAACTAATGGGTACAATCCTGTTAGGGACCGTTAACGTGTAAAGAAGTAACCCGAACATCCAGCAATTAACCGATAGAACTATGCATAAGGTTCATGTTTTTAAGCAAAAACAAGCTTTACTGTATATCAAAGAATTAAACAAAAAAGCAGTACTAATTAAATGTTATAGCTTATAAAGAGTTATGCTGTAAACTCAGATATACTTTTTATCCCCCCCTCCCCCCAGCACAAGAGTTCCTTTAACTTACAAGACTTTGAAGATCCTTTCACTTTTCCTGGGGCAACCCAAAGGTATGCCACAGCTCTCCAGAATTTACTTTAATTCCCTTCAGTGTTCCAGCTATCTTCTGAGGTAAGATTCTATGGGGGTTTTTCCATTAGATTTTTGACTACATGACCCTCCACCCTTTCTTTACAGAGCTCATGACTGTGGATGACTCAGCTCCTTGTTCAGGGGCGGAATTTTCTGAGCCCACTGGTGGCAGGCGTGATAGGTGGCGTGCACGGAAAATATGGCGGGACCCACTTCACGATAGGGTGAAGGCAGGTCGCAATCTTCCGCTCAGCCCGCCAAAAGCGGGCCGCATTTCCCGCCATCAGTCGGCGGGGAGCTAATTGTAATACATCAGTAAATAATTAAAAGGCCATCCCACCAGGCTCTTGGAACCCTGTTGTATTGTCCGTCCACATCAGCGGGAAAGCTCACCGATGTGTTTCACAACAGCACACAGGCGACTTGCACTTGGCCGCTTTCACTTTGGGGGAGCTGAGGTGAGTGAGCAGCAGCATTCTCCACAGCTCGCCCACTGTTTACAGGCCTCACGACACCGGCGGCGTGGGGGAAACTGATGCCTGGACCCGCAGGCGACTGCTGAGGGGTGGGGGTGTCTGGGAGCAAGTGCTGGCCAGTCTTGGAGGCGACTGCAGAGGGGGGGTTCCAGCCAAGTGCTGCCTTGGCACTGCATCCTGCGCACAGGCAATCGAGGTGGTGGTGGGGGTGGGGTGGGGTGGGGGGGGGGGGGGGTGGGGGGTGCAGGGTAAGGGCGGGAAGTAGCCACACATTAGAGATACCTGTGTAAACTGACCATGCCTCTGCAACTAAGGCAGATCAGGCGCAGCCACAGTGATATGATTGGTGTCAGGCTCCTAGCCTGCCCACTCATGCAAGCAACATGGAGGCACCAAAGGGCCACCAAGCACTCCAGACATTACCCCCTCTGTCTCCCCGCCCCCGCCACCCAGCACAGACTGCCACCACTTTATTGGACCGTGAAGCATTTGGACTGCACACATTGTACAATCTCCTTGCCAACGCTGGGCATGTATTAGTCACTGCTGGAGATGCTCACAGCCCCTTGCAATCTCAGCATCCCAGTTTGGACCAGTCTCCCCTATGTTGCAGGTTGACAGGGCAGCCATGCAGCGCACTCATCACTGGCCATCTGAGGGGTGACCAGCACTCTCCGGGAAGCATTAAGGGGTGGTCACACAGGGCCAGGAAAGGTGCTAAGTACAGCCATGATAACGATGTCTCTCTCTTTCCTGCTGCAGGAGGACCACGTCAGGATCATGGATCCTGGTGACCTAGCTGTCTACCTGATGGCTTACAGAGACCGTAGAAGATGGAGGAGAGCACGACTGAGGCTCCTGGACGTGCAAAGATTGAGCAGCAACCTCATGAAGAAGGGGCTGCTGGGGCTCCCGCACACGATACCCAGGAGCGACAGCGAGCTGTGGCTGCTCGGTGCCTAGCAACATCCAAGGTCTATAGATGATGCCTGCTATTCCTGCAGATGACTGAGAACCAGTGTGGCTGATAACTGTGCATGTCTAGGGACCTGGTGGCTCACATCTGCCTCTTACTGCAGGACTTGGTGCCAAGGGAACAAGGAGGGCATCCACTGCCAGTGGCTGTGAAAGTGACCATGGCACTCAATTTCTACGCCAGTGGCTCCTTTCAGGGCTCCACAGGTGACCTCTGTGAGATTTCACAATCCGCCACCCACAAATGCATCCATGAGGTCACGGATGCCATCTTCTCCATGGCACACAACTTTGTGCATTTCACCCGGGACCAGGACAGCCAGGATGCAAGGGCCTTTGGATTCGCCCTGATCTCGGGATTCCCACAGGTGCAGGGTGCGATTGACTGCACCCATGTGGCACTCAGCTCTCCATTGCTACACTCAATGGACTTCATCAACCGCATGGGCTTCCACTCACTGAACGTGCAGTTTGTATGCGACCATCAGAAACAGATCCTGCAGGATGTGCACGGTTTCCAGGGAATGTGCATGGCGCCTACATCCTGAGTTGCTCGCAGATTCCTGCAGTCTTCCAGGGTCCACAGAGGCTGCAGGGTTGGCTCCTCGGGGTCAAGGGCTACCTGCAGAGGCTGTGGCTAATGATACCCGTGCCGCGGCCTCAGAATGCAGCAGAGCGACGCTATAATGAGGCTCATGCTGCAGCTCGCACCTTGGTGGAGCAGACCATTGGGATGCTGAAGCTGCACTTCATTGCCTGGACCGGTCTGGTGGAGCCCTGCAATACAGTCCACAGAGGGTGTCACACACTGCCGTCATCTGCTACGCCCTTTACAGCCTGGCACTGAAACGGGAGACAAGCTGACTGAGGAGGAGATTGAGGAGCTTCATGTCTCCTCCAATGAGGAGGACATGACGGGGATGAGAATGAGGGGGTCCTCGGTGGTGATGATGACGAGGATGAGGCTCTCGCACTGGCTAGATGAGGCAGGCGCACTCTGGAGGCCCTCATAGCTGCCAGATTTGTGGAGGTTGATGACAACATGCAATGGGGTGTCCCCGTAGATCCTCACATCACAGTTGTGAATGTTTGACTCCAGCCTGGCTTATTGCAGCACCAATATCCTTCGAGAGACTGCTCCTGTCATGGAGATGCAGTGGGGGCCCTAATAGTCGCTCGATTGCAAGAGGATGATGACAACATGAAGTGAGGACACTCCATAGGTCTTCACAGAGCCTCTGAGAATGTCTGACTCCTGTCAGGCCGAGGGCAGCTCGCTTGCGCTCCGTGATCAGGGCCATCTCAGAGACACAGCCATGAAACTTTAGGTGCATCTGATGCTGTGTCCACCTTCAGCACCTCAGCCCTTCAGGAGCTGGTGTACAGCATCACTGGTCACAGATGCTGGTGTAATGGGGGCCAGCCCCACCTTAAAGGTGCTGAGAGCACACAGAGAGAATGCGAGAACTCTGTGGCACCTGCCCACAACATTCTGGCAGCAATGACTAGCACTGCCGAGGTGCAGGTATCAGTAATGTCTCCAGGGAGTGTGAGGCTGGACCATCACTGTGGGCTAAAGGCTGAACAGGGAAGAGGCCCTGGACTGAGACACCTGCCTTTTATCTTGTGCAGAAAGATTTCACATCTGAGTGACAAGAACACTGCTCATCAGAACAAGGAGCCACAGGCAGAGGGACGTTCTTGGGAGTTTATTGACAATGGTGAACATTATGTACAAATGCTGAACACCCATCCCCAGTCTGTGCAACTAATTCTCCTTAACTGTCCTAACCCTGCAGCTATGTCTTGGTGCTCCCCGGATATCCACAGTGGAAGTGGAGGCAGCCTGCTGACTGTGGCGCCCTGTCTGTGATGACTTTGGCGGGCATCCTCTGGAGGACCGAGACTTGGAGGGTCCCGGCCTGTGTTCAGGGCCCTGCTGTGTGGCAGTGGCACCCTCCACGGCGTGTGAAGCTCAATCTGCAGAGGTCACAGGAAGAGGGGTATCTGATGGGCCGGTCACTCCCAGAGTCCTCTGGGTAGATGGGCCCGGAGCATGCACCTGCTGATCCTCCTCCCTATGGGTGCCCGAGGGCCCCTGGCTGACTCCGTGAGTGGAAGGGGTAGCTGGAGTGGGATCGAGCTGCCCAGCACCCCTCTTGCGTACACACTGTTGGAGGCCAACTATGGCATCAGCGATGGAGTTAAGACCATGCAGCAGTGCAGGAGTGACGTACTGGACCAAGGTCTCCATAGTGGCCACCATCCTACCAGTGTTGACTTCGGTGCTTTACAATGCTGGCGCCATCACCTCAGCCTGAAGACGGACAGACTCCTCCATCGTGCCTTGGAATCTGAGGGGTGCAGCAGATATTTCTTCCTGATGTTCCTGAGCTTGCCTTTGTCCAGCAACTGTGACATGACCGAGTCCAGAGGCTCGTCATCTGACTCAGACTTAGCAATGTTCTTGCCTGCAGCAGTCCTCTGAGCGCAGGGGACCTGGGAAGTCATCGGTGGGTAGGACTCCATTTTACCCACTCGTTACCACACTTAGTGCAATTTTGGGAAAATTCAGCCCCGGGTTTACTGCCTGCAGCTTTCCAGACTAGCTCTGCTTTCTCTTTTCTGTCACAAGACTCTGTGAGGACCGCTGTAGATTTCTTCCACTAGCTGGAACCTAGAGCAAATCTTCCAGCTGCTTTTCCCTCACAAAAACTACCCAGTATTACAACAGGGAGATTCATGGAACAATGGGATCATGGAATCATTTTTTAATGGGAAATCCTGGGCCAGAATTTTACCCTCATTGGACAGGCTTGGCGGGGACAAGCGAGAGCGGTCGGGAAGCCGACCTCTGCCCGCGATCAAGCCCAACTGTGATTTCACACTGGTGGGCCAATTAAGGCCCGCCCAGCGTGAAACGGGTGCTGCAGCGCTCAGCGCTGCCTGTATTGGGGGGGAGGAGGGCAGGCGTGCAAGCTCGCGCATGAGCACGGGTGTGACTCTGTCACATGAACCGGGACACGTTATGAATGAAATGTTAAAATTTTTATTTAATTTTTATGTTGGAAACCTCATTCCGCCTATGGATGAGGTTTCCTAAAAAATCCAAGGGCCGCTTGGCCTTTTCGCCTGCCCGCCAACCGTAAGGTTGGACAGGCAGCAAAAAATTTAATTCAATTAGATCTTTAATGTCCTTAATAGGCCTGTTAATTGTTGGCCAGCACGCTGCCAATTCCCGCATGCGCCCTCCAACCGAAATATCACGAGTGCGGAATGACGTCGGGACACTCGTCCGACGAGCTCAATATTCTGATCCAAGTTTTGTGAGGAAACTAACATTAGGAATAAAACACGTGATTTTGATTTAAAGGGGAATTGCAATCACCTCTATCACCCCCAAATCCTAAACTTTATCAGAAGGGCTAAATTCAACAACCCACAGAAATTGACTCAGGGTTCAAATGCAATTTAACCCTTGTCCATTGCTTCTGATACAGGCAGGCCTCCAATCTCCAGCTACCATGTTAAGTGTGCATGATTGCTGCATATAGCCAGTGAAAATTGTGCTGCTGAGTGGCTGAACACCTCAGCAGGAGGCCGAAGTCTGCGCGAGGCTTGCACCACTTAATTCTCGCCTACTCCACTTAAAGCCAAACTGCACCTCATAAAGTGGAGATGCATTCTCGCTGGAGCAGGCACTTGAACAGTATGTGGAAGAGAGTCTGATCTGGAAGAAAAGTGAATTATGGCACAGCGGGGAGAGAACATGCTCCAAGGTTCTCTGTCGCTGCACTGGATGCTTCAGTGGAAGAAATGGAGAGGAAGAGAGATGTGATCTATCCACACGGGTCCAGACAAACTGTGTAAAGGCTGTGGGAACAACTAGCTGTGACAGGCAATGCCAGCATTCAAGCCCCAATGATCTGGAATTAGCTCTGTTCAATGATATCGCATGAATGATCTAGGTCAGTGGATTCATCTTGAAATGTTTTTTCCCACTAACTGCACCACTAAACTCAGACACTGCATAAAGTACCACACCTCCATCACTCACCCACCAGCAACCTTTATCAATAATGACTCATACCTCACATTCATAGTTTCCTCTGCCCTCAGGTATTGTGACCTGCTGCATGCCTCATGCCCATATCTCTCAGTATGCACAGGGGTGATTACTTGACATGCAGTACAGAATGGCTTGATTAATACATTTGTTTTGGAATGTTTATCTTGTGATGGTTTTTATTTTTATATTATTATCAAGCAGGCACTGTGATTGCCAATAGTAAAGAGAAGGTAAAGTGTGGGTCTGTTGATGAATGGGGTTGTGTTCACTGGTATTCCAGTCAGATGAATTGTTCACGGACAGTCCGGCCAGAAAGGAGTTGTTTTAGTTTCCTCCTTCTCAGTTCACCATAAAGCTGGTGGCTGTCCTGTCACGATGGCACGGTTCAGCATCCCCCAGCAACAACTGTGAATCTTAATATGCAATCTAGAGAGTACTGCAGGGGTCGCTCAGAGTGACCTAGGCAACAGAACCATTGATTCAACACCCCAAAGGGCTGCTTTATCACATTTCTTGTAACAACATAACTTTTGTTACATGTTTGCTGTTCACTGGTGTGTGGGTTGTGCACCAAATTCATGAGCCATGCTGTCAGCAGATAGCCCTTGTCGCCCAGCAGACTTCCTTTGTTTAGCCGTTGTGGTTCAAGTTAGATAGCACGGCAGAATGAAGGCATTATGACTGCTTCCAGGGTGTCAGATGCTAAGCTGCATGATATTCTGCGTATGGTCGCACGCCAGCTGGATGTTGAGGAAGTGAAGACCCTTCTAGTTTAGGTACATCCCAGAGTTCAACCATTGCCTACAATTTGTGTCTAGTCAAAGGTACCATGGGGAAGCCTTCAATCATTGTGAAGCCATGCGCCCACACTTTCTGCTTCTCTGTGGCAAAGGATAATGAAATGTACACTGCTCTCTTGGAATGCAAAGCCTCAGTGACCCCGTTTATGCAACAGTGGAGGAAAACCGGGAAATGTTGTAAATATCACCTTCTTCAGCCTGGAAGGCACCAGACACATCAAACTTCATGCCATGGTCACCTTCACAGCCACCAGAAATGTCACCCTCACCCTTCTCTGATGTTGAAGTTGTGGCTTCAACAGGTGGCAGATTTCAATGAGGACCTCCTTAGGGAAGCATGGATGTCTGATAGACAGTTCATCACTGAGGTTCAGGGAGAAGAATGGCTCCCTGAATGGCCTGGCAGATATGGCCTCCTGCTGATAGCACTTCTCTCCTTCCTCCTCTCCTCCTTCTCCCAGCAGCGTGTCCTACTCTATGTCGCCTCTGCTCATTCTTGTGCAGGAACAGTAACATGGTGGCCATGTTACTGAACAAGTAATCCAGAGACCAGGACATATGATCCGGAGACATGAGTTCATATCTCACCATGATGCTGGGTAATTAAACAGCTAACAGGAAGACAAGGCTCCATGATCATACCCATCCTCAGCAACATACAGTCCAGCAGGAGAATGCAAAAGACAAGCCTGAAACATTTGCAACCATCTTCAGTCAGAATTTCTGAGTGATCATTCATCACAGCCTTCTCCTGAGGTCCCCAATATCACTTCAGCCAATTCACTCCACATGATCTCAAAAAATGACTGAGCTCCCTTGATACAGAAAAGACTACAGACCCCAACAACATCCCAGCTAAAGTGCCGAAGACTTATGCTCCAGAGTTAGCTGTGCCTATAGCCAAGCTGCACAATCCAGCTACAGCATTGACATCTGCCTGAGAATGTGGAAAATTACTCAGGTATGCCCTGTCTGCAAAAAGCAGGACAAATGTAATCTGGCCAATTACCGCCAAATCAGTCTACTCAATCATCAGCAAAGAAATGGAAGGTGTCATTGGCAATGCCATCAAGCAGCACCTACCAATAAGCTGCTCACAGATGCTCAGTTAGGTTCTGCCAGGACAACTCTGTGTGGCAGGCGTCATTGTAGCCTTTGTCCAAATATGAACAAAGACCTCAATTCCAAAGATGAGGTGACATCAATACAGCATTTGGCCAAAAGTGGCATCACAAAGCCCTAGCAAACCTGAAGTCAATGGGAATCAGAAGGAAAACTCTCCACTGGTTGGACTCAGACCACAAAGTAAAGTGGTTGTGGTTGTTAGAGGCCAATCATCTCAGCCCTAGGACATCTCAGAAGGAGTCCCTCAGGGTAGTTTCCTTGGCCAGATCATCCTTAGCTGCTTCAGTAATGACCTTCCCTCCATCCCTCCATGATAGGGAAGAAATGGGCATATTCATTAATGATTGTACAGTGCTCAGTTCCATTTGCTCCTCATCAGATAGTCCATGCACACTTGCAGCAAACCTGGACAACATTCAGGCTTGGGCTGATAAGTGGCAAGTAACACATGCATTACACAAGTGCCAGGCAATGACCTTCTCCAACAAGAATGTAATCATTTCCCCTTGACATTCAACATCACATGGCTGAAACCTCCATAATCAACATGCTGGGGGTTACCAAAAACTAGAATATTGGACCAACCATACAAATGATGTGGCTGCAAGAGTAAGTCAGAGGCTGGGTACTATGTGGTGAGTAACCCACCTCCTGACTCTCAAAGGCCTTTCCACCATCTACAAGGCATGAGTCAGCAATGCTGTCCATTTGCCTGGTGTAGCTGCAGCAACACTTAAAAACCATCCTGAACAAAGCAGCTGCTTGATCGGCAACTCATCCTCCACCTTAAATATTCATTCCCTCCACCACCAGTGCACCATGGAAGCAGTTTGTACCAACTACAGATGCACTGTAGCAACTTGCCAAGGCTGCTTCAACAGTATCTTCCAAACCTGCAACCTCTATAACCTTGAAGGACAATGACAATAAATACATGGGAACATCACCACCTGCAAGTTCCTCTATAAGCCGCAGATCATACCAATTTGGAAATATTTTCATGCCTCTTCATTATTATGAAGTCAAAATCCTGGACCTCCCTACCTAATAGCACTGTGGATATACCTACACCACAAGGACTACAGCCATTCAAGAAAGTGGCTCACCACCACCTTCTCAAAGGCAATTAGGGATGGGTAACAAATGCTGGTGCCCACATCCCAAGAATGACTAAAATAAAAATTCTCCCTGTCATGCTGTAATCCAATTGAAATGCATATTACTGCACCCATGTCTGGAAGCAAGTGGTTTGTGAAGAATCTTTAATCTCAGGGCAAAGTCCTTCAGTATATGCCACAGCACTAGAACTCTAGAAACCACAAAATACTTCTCCAATTGCAGCAACAGCCAATAGAAATCAATCAGCAACTAACCTGTAAGGAGTTGGTGATCCCTTTAAATAATACTGTGATCCTTCCTACTACTGAACATGTGTTCAGTTGTGCATATTTAAGAGACAGTGTTACCTGTGTAGTATTAGGGTAATTGGCACTGTAAAGGTTCATGTGAGACTGGGGAAATAATACTGCCAACATTATGATGTGCAGAGTCTCGTGGAAGTAGTGGACTGTAGTAGTGAGCCTGGTAGAAATCGGCATGAAGGTAACATCCAGTCAGGACTGTATCCTGAAAGTATGTATTGGGAAGAGTGTCCTCTGCAGTCACCATCGCTGTGAAGCAGTCTGGAAAGAGTGTCCTCTGCAGTCACCATTGCCGTGAAGCAGTCTGGGAAGGGTGTCCTCTGCAGTCACTGTCGCTGAGTGAAAAAAACCAAAGATCGCTTCTCGGCCTTTTGGCTAAGATCAAGTGTTGCAGGGGCGACACCATGGTCCTGCCAAGGCAAGGTCGGGATGGAAGGGCTATAACCAATCGCAATCCAAATCCATACCGTGGGTTACCTATCACCGTCCGAGTCACGGTGAACCACAGCGAAGGAGGATCACCTATGGATCGGGGCTTCTTCACCAGGAGGATCCTGTTGAAGGCGTGCGGCTTCCAAGCTCCGGAGATCTTCACCCTGCATGACTCCCGCAAAGGCGGTTATTTTGACGTGACGTTCAAGCGGGTGGCAGACTGCGTCCGGCTCCTGAGGGTGTTCGAGGAGAAGAGAGACCTGCCGGAGATGAAGATCCTGACGGCGGAGCCGCACTTTTCTCTGCCGTTGCAACGGGAACGTGAGGTGATGGTGCATGTGTACAACCCCTTCGTCCCTGTCGCCGACGTGGTCACCTTCCTCACCAGGTACTTCGATAAGGTGGGGAGCGGCACCGAGATTCGAGACGACTTGGGGATCTGGACAGGCAAACGCCTGTTTAAGGTCACGCTAAAGACCGATGGTAAGGGAGCCATTTTCCACCCTCCCTCCAGTTTCGCTATCGGGGGAAACCGTGGCTACCTGGTCTACGCTGGGCAACCCAAGCATTGTCGCTCATGCGGCAAGGCTGGTCATGTGGCGGCCAACTGCAGCGCCTCCCTCTGCAAGATCTGCAAACAGGAAGGGCACCAGACAAAAGACTGCAAACAGGCCAAGTGCTGCAACCTGTGTGGCGAGGCAAGTCACCTCTACAGGACCTGCCCCAAACGCTGCCGTACTTACGCACAGGCAGCCAAAGCCGACCAGGGGGAAGCAGAAGAAATGTTTCGTGTCACTCCAACCACCAAGGCCCCCAGGGAGCTCAACGGGACAAAGGAGGACACAGAGAGAGACAAGGTGGAGAAAGAGATTGAGGCAACAGAGAGCCAATCAACAGCACTACCCCCTGAACCTCCCAGTCCTCGGGACAGCGAATCAATGGAGGAGGAGGCAGCAGTGGAAAAGCAGCAGGGGGAGTGGCGGACGGTGAAGAACAAGAAAAGTAAGAGGGAGCGAAGAAGAAGCAAAGGCGTTTCCCAGAGAAGCGGCAAGAGGCGTCTCCCATCCGACACGGATGACAAGGGCAGCAGCTCTTCGGATGATGAAGTGCCAGGGCGGCACCGACAGAAGAGGCGGCAAAGCTCCAGGGCGTTGGAGGACGAGACACCCGAGCTCCAGAAAATTGGAGACAACAAGGAGACCAGCGCACCCCAACTTTGCCTGCAACCTGAGGAGGCCAGTGCACCACAGCCCCTGGAATCTGGGAGCAGTGAGGCAATCATCGCACCCCAGCTCCAGGAAGCCGGGAACAGCAACACCCCAGAGGGGGTGAGTTTTGGAGAAGCTTCTCCAGCAAAGGTCATCTCAAAACCCGCTCTCTACGTGAACGTCCAGATGCCACCGGAGCAGAACACGGCCAAGGAGATCTACCTCAGCCCATCCAAAGTGAAGGAATTTGAGCTCACTACGGGTATGAAGGAGCAGACTAAAGGTCTGGGACTCTCAGAGACAGTGGGTTTGGTAGGAGAATAAATGCTTTAAAATGGGTTTAAAGATTGTATCCATAAATGTGCGTAGCATTAAATCTACTACGCGATGTGTTGCGACCTTGGACTACCTAGCCAAGGTCAAAGCTGACCTGTTGTTTCTGCAGGAGTGTGCGATACCGCACCTCAGCTCCTACAGGCAATGGTCACGATGGTGGTCCCATGGGCCATCAATCTGGTCGGGCGGAAACGACTCTCGTTCCTCCGGCCTGGGTATTCTGCTGCGGGGAGGCAACTTCACCGTCTCCGAGGTCAAGGAGGTGGTGGGCGGGCGACTCCTCGTAGCAGACGTAATGTACAAGAACGCTCCACTCCGGTTAATTAACGTGTATGGCCCGGCACAAGGGGCTGAGCGGCTGGAGGTTTTTCAGCAGCTCCCACTGCTGCTGGCGACCTCCAGGCCGGTCATTCTGGGCGGTGACTTCAACTGCATCATCGATGCGGCTGGACGATCCGGCAGGGCCGGCAGCAGATTGGACGCTACGTCCAGATCCCTGATGGAAACAGTTAAGGATGCCAAGCTGCACGACGTCTTCAGCAACCCTGCAGACGGAGCGCAGCGTAGATACACCTGGTCGCGGCCAGACGGGTCCATTCGTTCCAGGATAGACTTCCTGTTTGTGTCCCGTGCATTCACAGTCAGATCCACCGAGGTCAAGCCGGTGTTCTTCTCTGACCACTGCCTCCTACTGGCGGACTGCCACTTGGAGAAGGACCTGAGGGTGGGCAGGGGGGCATGGAAGCTAAATGTGCAACTGCTGACCCCAGAGAACATTGAGGAGCTCAAGAGGGATTACAAAGGTTGGAGAACCGTGAAACCCCTCTTTGAGTCCCTGACACACTGGTGGGAAGCGATCAAGGGAAGCATCAAGAGGTTTTTCATCCTCAAAGGCACCCAGAAAGCTAGAAAGGAACAGAGGGAAATGTCCCGACTCCAGAAAAACATGCAGAACCTGCTCCGGCTGCAGTCGATGGGGGTCGATGTCAAGGAGGAGCTCCAAGAGGTGAAGGGCCAGCAAGCCTCGCACTTTGCCTCGGAGGCCTCCAAGATCATCTTCCGTTCCAGAGTCCGCTCCGTGGAGCAGGATGAGACGTGCTCACGTTTCTTCTTCCAAAAGGTACACAGAGAGCGCTCTGTGATCAGCAGCCTGAAGGAAGAAGACGGCTCAGTAAAGTCATCACGGTCCGACATTCTGAGGATCAGCAAATCCTTTTATGCCGGACTGTATGACGTGAAGCCCACGGACAGCACGGCCTCCCAGTCCTTCCTGTCCTCTATCACGGAGGTCTTAGACGACAGTACGCGGGAGAGCCTGGACAAACCGCTAACTCCTGATGAACTGACTAAGGCCCTCGAGTCCTTCAAGAAGAGTAAAACCCCCGGAAGCGACGGCTTGCCGGCGGAGTTGTATTCGGCTCTGTGGGACTTGATCGGCCCAGACCTGCTAGGAGTGTACGAGAGTATGCTCCTGGCCGGTAGTATGTCAGAATCCATGAGGAAAGGCATCATCACCCTCATCTACAAGCACAAGGGGGAAAGGGAGGAAATTAGAAATTGGCGACCCATTTCACTGTTGAATATGGACTATAAGATTCTGTCCAAGGTCATCGCCAACCGGGTCAAATCCGCTCTGGAATTGGTGATTCACCCTGACCAGACCTGCACTGTGCCAGGCAGGAAGATCTCTGACAGCCTGGCGCTGCTCAGGGATACGATTGCCTATGTACAGGACAGGGGTGTGGATACCTGCCTCATCAGCTTGGATCAGGAGAAGGCCTTTGACAGAATATCGCACACCTACATGGGGGATGTGCTCTCCAAAATGGGGTTTGAGGAGGGAATTTGAAATTGGATCCAACTGCTCTACACTAACATCAGTAGCGCAGTCTCAATCAATGGGTGGGAAACAGATAGCTTTCCGATTAAATCTGGAGTCAGGCAGGGCTGTCCTCTCTCGCCGGTCCTTTTCGTGTGTTGCATAGAACCCTTTGCCGAGTCCATCAGGAAGGATCCGGGCATAAGAGGAGTGACGATCCCAGGCAGTGGAGGCACTCAGGTAAAAGCCTCCCTGTACATGGACGACGTCGCCGTCTTCTGCTCGGATTCGCTGTCGGTGCGCAGACTGATGCACATCTGCGACCAGTTCGAACTGGCCTCGGGAGCCAAGGTAAATCGTGGGAAGAGCGAGGCCATGTTCTTTGGGAACTGGGCTGACCGATCCTTTGTCCCCTTCACTGTCAGGGCTGACGGCCTGAAGGTGCTGGGGATATGGTTCGGAGGGACCGGGGCATGCGTTAGAAACTGGAAGGAGCGAGTGGCTATGGTGAAAAGGAAACTGGGCATGTGGGAGCGACGCTCCCTCTCCATTGCGGGTAAGAACCTGGTCATCAGGTGTGAGGTACTCTCGCTGTTGCTGTACGTGGCGCAGGTCTGGCCCATTCCAGACTCCTGCGCGACGGCGATCACTCGAGCCATCTTCCGCTTTATCTGGAGGTCGAAAATGGATCGTGTCCGCAGGGACGCGATGTACAAGCCTCTAGATAAAGGGGGAAAAAACGTGCCCAACATCGCCCTCATACTGATGGCCACCTTTGTGTGCGGCTGCATCAAGCGGTGCGTAGACCCTCAGTACGCAAACACCAAGTGTCACTACGTGCTGAGGTTCTACCTGTCCTCGGTGTTGCGAAGGATGGGTCTGGCCACACTGCCGCGGAACGCTCCAAGTAGTTGGACCGTGCCGTACCACCTGTCCCTCGTGGAAAAATTTATGCAGAAAAACACCTTTGACCACAAGTCCATCAGGCAATGGTCAGCACGTAACGTCCTAGAGGCCCTGAGGGAAAAGGAGAGGGTGGACCCTGTGGGATGGTTCCCCGAGCAGACTGTCAAAGTCATTTGGCAGAATGCCTCATCGCCAGAACTTTCCAACAAGCACCAAGACGTAGCTTGGCTGGTGGTGAGAAAGGCCCTCCCCGTCAGATCCTTCCTACACGCCAGGAGGCTCACCCCCTCTGCACGTTGCCCTCGAGGTGGCTGTGGTGGGGAAGAGACCGTTGTTCACCTCCTTGTGGATTGTGCCTTTGCAAAGAAAGTCTGGAGAGAGATGCAGTGGTTGCTGTCGAGGTTCATCCCGAGCAGTTCTGTGACACAGGACTCTGTGCTCTACGGGCTGTTCCCAGGGACACACACCGAGACAAACATCAACTGCAGCTGGAGGATCATCAACTCGGTGAAAGACGCGCTTTGGTCTGCCCGAAACTTGTTGGTCTTCCAGCACAAAGAGTTGTCCCCGACCGATTGTTGCGGACTGGCACAATCCAAAGTCCAGGACTACGTGCTGAGGGACGCACTAAAGCTTGGGGCAGCTGCCGCAAAGGCGCAATGGGGAAGGGTCGCTGTCTAAGACCTTTCTACCACAGCGCACCGAGAGACTGGGAACTGTTTAGAGCCCCTCGGGCTGTACAGATCAAAATGAAAGGCTGTAAATGATTGTAATATTGTTTGTACTGATGCACCTGGTGATACATTTTGTAAAAGTTTAACCTGGATTGTACCCTTGTAATGTTGTTTTTGAAATGGTTTGGAATGTGATTGAAGATATTTTATGAATAAAGTATATTTTTACAAAAAAAAAAGAAAAAAACCAAAGAGTGACATCACAGAAAAACTGTGAGCAGGATTTTCCTGTCGGTGAGCAGGGGGCGGGGCTCGCTCGCCAACGCACAGTGATATCGGGCGGAACTCCTGACGTCACCCCACCCCATTGAAATTTCCAGTAGGTGGGGGCGCAGCAAAATCAGCTACACGCCCGCCGACCTGTCAATGGCCAATTGAGGCCATTGACAGAGTAATTAAATTAATTAGTGGACCTGCCCGTCCAACCTTAAGGTTAGTGGACAGGCCAGGAGCCCCAGCAGGAATAAGAAAAAGCATGAAACCTCATCCACGGGCGGGATGAGGTTTCATGTAGATTTTTTAAAATTTTAATAAAGTTTTTGTAAAAATTATGGACATGTCCCAACTCATGTGACAGTGTCACATGAGAGGACATGTTAGGGAAATTTTATTTTTCTAGTTTTAGCTTTTTTACATTTAGAACCTATCTCCCTGAGGCTGCACTTAGCCTCATGGAGATGAGTGCGCTCTTTCGTGTGCATGCGCGAAAGAGGGCACTCTCAATTTTGGGATATCCCCACATAGCGCTTCCATGCAGACGTCACGCTGGGTGGGCCTTAAATGGCCCACACATGTAAAATGGCGCCGCGCCCCCAATTGGGGGCACTGATCAGAAGCGCGCATGTGCGCGCCCGCCCTTCAACTTCGCCCCCAACAGGGGGAAAATCCTGGCCCGTAAATTCATTGGTTGGTAAATAACTGCTAGTTTGAACTACCTATTCTAAGTTGATTTCAGATTAAAGGTTACTACTGGGGCCCAGGGTCAGAGGCCTAACACCTCAGCTTCAACTCAGCAGAGAGAGCAAGTTCCAGTTGATTTTAAAAAGTGTATTTTTAATCTCTATTCTAACTTGCTTTCAGATTAAAGGTAAATAGGAGAAATAATTTACAGATTGATAAGTATGAAGTTTAAAAACAAATTGAAAAACTAATTAAATTAAATTAAGATGCAGGGCCAGGCGATGTGTTGTAGCTGCATGCTGTGGGAGCTGGTGGACCACATTGTGGTTCCAAGTGACCACATCTGTAGCAAATGTTGGTTGCTCGAGGAACTCCGGCTCAGAGTTGATGAGCAGGAGTCTGAGCTTCGGACACTGCGACATATCAGGGAGGGGGAGAGTTACCTGGACGCTGTGTTTCAGGAGACAGTCACACCCCTTGGGTTGACTACCTAAATTCGGCCAGTGGTCAGGGACAGGAGGGTGTGACTATGAGTGAGGCAGGTAGAGGGATCCAGGAAGTAGTACTGCAGGAGCCTCAGCCCTTGCCCTTATCCAACAGGTTCGAGGTTCTTGCTCCCTGTATGGACGAGAGCAGGGACTGTAGGGAGGATGAGCAAACTGACCATAGCATTGTGGTACAGGGAACCATTCAACTGGGAGAAGAAAAGAGAAATGTAGTTGTAACCGGGGATAGTATAGTTAGGGGAATAGATACTGTTCTCTGTAGCCAGGATCAAGAGTCCCGAAGGCTGTGTTGCCTACCTGGTGCCAGGGTTAAGGATATCTCATCTAGGCTGCAGAGGAACTTGGAGTGGGAGGGGAAAGGTCTAGTTGTCGTAGCCCACGTAGCTACCAACGATATAGGTAGAACGAGGAAAGAGGTTCTGCTCAGGGAATGCAAGCAGCTAGGGGCTAAATTAAAAAGCAGAACCAAAAAGGTAATAATCTCTGGATTACTACCTGAGCCACAAGCTAATTGGGTCAATAAGGTTAAGGAGGTAAATGCATGGCTCAAAGATTAGCATGGGAGAAATGGGTTCAAATTCATGGGATATTGGCACCAGTACTGGGGAAAGAGGGAGCTATTCCATTTAGACGGGCTCCACTTGAATCATGCTGGGACCAGTGTCCTGGTGAATCGCATAACTAGGATTGTAGATAGGGCTTTAACCTAAATAGTGGAGGGTAGGGTTCAGTTGCGTGGAAATATAAAAAGTCAACGTTTAAGGAGAGGGTAAGAGTGCAGGTTAGTGACGAGGCTGATTGTTACCAAAAAGTGAAATGAAGGGACACAGTGTGTGAACTCCATATTGCACCAAAGAATCATATGAGAGTAGGGAAAATTGACAATAGGGCAAACTTAAAGGCTTTGTATCTGAATGCACATAGCGTTTGGAATAATACTAATGAGTTAACAGCGCAAATAGTGATAAATAAGTATGATTTGGTGGTGATTACGGAGGCGTGGTTACAGGGAGAACAGGTTTGGGAGTTGAATATCCCAGGGTACTCAGTGTTTCGGAAGGATAGGCAGGAAGGAAAAGGAGGTGGTTTAGCTTTGTTTGTAAAGGAAGAGATCAGTGCTATAGTGAGGAATGATATAGTCACTGGAGAGCAAGACGTAGAGTCAGTCTGGGTAGAAATAAGAAATAGCAAGGGAATGAAGTCCCAGGTGGGAATAATCTATAGGTCCCCATTCAGTAGTTCAGCAGTAGTGCACAGTATAAACCAGGAAATACTGGGAGCATGTAAGAAAGGCACGGCAATAATCATGGGTGATTTTAATATGCATATAGACTGGACTAATCAAATTGGCAAGGGTAGTCTTGAGGGAGAGTTCATAGAGTGTATTAGAGATTGTTTCTTGGAGCAATATATTGTGGAACCAACCAGGGAGCAGGCTATTCTGGATTTGGTTTTGTGTAATGAGATGGGATTAATTAATGATCTCAGAGTAAAGGATCCTCTAGGGAAGAGTGATCATAGCATGCTAGAATTTCAAGTTCAGTTTGAGAGCGAGAAACCTGAGTCCCACACTAGAGTTCTGGAGTTAAACAAAGGTAACTACATAGGCATGAGGGCAGATTTGGCCCTAGTGGACTGGGCAGGAAGACTACAAGGTAGGACAGTTGATGAACAGTGGCAGATATTTAAGGAGATATTCAATTCCTCCCAAGTAAAATATATTCCAAAAAGGAAGAAAGATAGTAAGAGAGGGAAAAAGCATCCATGGTTAAGCAAGGAAGTTAAAGATAACAAGGAAAGCAAATGGAATTTTGGCATTTATTGCTAAAGGAATAGAGTATAAAAATAGGGAAGTGCTGTTGCAACTGTATAAGGCATTGGTGAGACCGCACTTGGAGTACTGTGCACAGTTTTGGTCCCTTTACTTGAGGAAGGATGTAGTTGTATTGGAGGTGTTTCAGAGGAGGTTCACTAGATTGATTCCAGAGATGCGGGGCTTGTCTTATGAGGAGAGATTGAGCAGTTTAGGCCTATACTCGCTAGAGTTTAGAAGGATGAGAGGAGATCTAATTGAGGTATATAAGATGCTAAAGGGGATAGACAAAGTAGACGTGGAGCAGATGTTTCCCCTTGTGGGGCATTCTAGAATGAGAAGCTATAGTTTTAGGCTAAGGGGGGTCGGTTTAAATCAGACATGAGGAGGAATTACTTTTCTCAAAGGGTTGTGAATCTATGGAATTCACTACCTCACAGTGCAGTGGATGCCGGGACGCTGAATAAATTTAAGGAGGAGATAGACAGATTTTTAATTAGTAATAGGTTAAAAGGTCATGGGGAGAGGGCGGGAAATTGGAGTTGAGGCCGAAATGAGATCAGCCATGATCGTAATGAATAGCAGAGCAGGCTTGAGGGGCTGAATTGCCTACTCCTGCTCCTAGTTCTTATGTTCCTATGTTCTTATTACATGTTATTAATTACCAGTTATAGTTAAACCATACAAGCCTCTAGACCTCTTCATGAGACAACATACAACCTTACAATAATCTGGAGTATTGAGCTCAAAATGCAGCACCGGCATCAAACCAGCTTTACATGTTGTTTGACATCATCACTTCTTCTCTGCTTAATAACCAGCAAACACTCCCTGTTGTGAAGTGGACATGGGGAGGTTGCAGATGGATATAGATAGATTGAGTGAGTGGGCGAAGATCTGGCAAATGGAGTTTAATGTGTGAAAATGTGATGTTCTTCACCTTGGCAGGAAGAACAAAAAAGCAAAGTGTTACTTAAATGGAGAACAGCTGCATAATTCTGAGGTGCAGAGTGATCTAGTTATTCTAGTACATGAGTCACAAAAGGTTAGTATGCGGGTACAGCAAGTAATTAAGAAGGCTAATGGAATGCTATCCTTTAATATGAGAGGGATTGAACATAAAAGTAAGGATGTTATGCTTCAGTTATACAGGGCATTGGTGAGATTGCACCTCAAATACTATGTGCAGTTTTGGTCTCCTTATTTAAGGAAGGATGAAAATGCATTGGAGGCGGTTCAAAGGAGGTTTACTAGATTGATACCTAGAATGAATGGGTTGTCTTATGAGGAAAGGTTGGACAGGTTGGGCTTGTTTCCACTGTAGTTTAGAAGAGTGAGGAGTGATTTGATTGAAGTATACAAGATCCTGAACGGCCTTGACAAGGTGGATGTGGAAAGGATGTTTCCTCTTGTGGTGAGTCCAGAACTAGGGGACGCTGTTTGAAAATTAAAGGTCACCCTTTTAGGACAGATATGAGGGGAAGTTTTTTTTCTCTCAGACGGTTGTGAGTCTTTGAACTCTCTGCCTCAGAAGGCAGTGGAGGCAGGGTCATTGAATATTTTTAAGGCAGAGGTAGATAGATTCTTGTTAGGTAATGGAATCAAAGGTTATCGGGGCTAGATGGGAATGTGGAATTCGAAACCCAAGAAGATGAGCCATGATCTTATTGAATGGGGGAGCAGGCTCAAGGGGGCCGAATGGTCTACTTCTGTTCCTATTTCTTATGCTCTTATGTTCTTCTTATGCGTACACTGATGGCCTCACCAAAATGGCATCTATCAAGGCTCACACCAGCCTTGAAATCATGTCATAATGTCAACAACATTCATAGCTAAAACCTGACTCGAAGCAGATGAATTTCATGGCCATGAACTGAGATACCTGTGTACTCTCATTGGGCAGTACTCCCAAATACCTACTTTCCAATTTTTACCATAATGTTTCCTTTAATATTTTTACGTAAAGGTTCCTTGCCAATGGGCACTCTATGGTGCCCTTGTCCTGCGATTTAATTAAATCTTAAATAAATATAATTCAGCGTTAAACATCCTTTATAAAATGTATTATGTGACCAAAAGCTTGGTCAAACAGGTAGGTTTTAAGGGGCATCGTAAAAGAGGAAAGAGAGCTAGAGCTAGGAGGCAGAGAGGCTTACGGATGGAATTCCAGTACAATTAAAATTGGAGAAGCTCATGGGGCCAGAATTGGAGGAGCGCCAATATCTCAGAGTTGAAGGCCATGGAGAAAATTACAATGAAAGGGAGGGACGAGGATGGGAATTTTTAAATTGAGGCATTGCCTCACCAGGAGCCAATGTAGGTCAGCGAGCACAAGGGTATTTGGTGAATGAGACTTGGCATGAGTAAGGACAAGGATAGCAAAGCTTAGCGTAACATCAATTTATGGAGGGTAGAATGTGAGAGCCCAGTCAAGGGTGCATTGGAAGAATCAAGTCTAAAGGTAACAAAGGCATGGATGACAGTTTCAACAGTAGTTGAGCTGAGGTGGGTAGGGCAGAGTTAATTTGTTGCTGGTAGCTTGTCTGTAATGACTCGACTGGGCAGACAGGTTTCAACCAGAAACAGGTAAACTTTATTACCGAGAGCTTTTCAGATGCTGTATACTCGATCAGGACCCTCATCAGGAAGCCCAACCCCCAGATTGCCCGCAATTAGGGCTCATTGATTGGAGCCTCTCAAAACATCATGTGAGCCCTGATAGACAGCAGGAGAGGCTTTACCTTCAGTTATTACATTGTCCATTAAATTTAACTGAGGACAAATGATCAAAATGGTTTTGGTCTTTCAGTTCACCCACTGTCCCCGCTAAAATAAGGGCCACACTGTTTTCCAATGTCGATTAATTTTGTCTCGGATTATTGTCTCTAAAGTTGTCCCACTACCAACGGTGCAATAACATTTTTAATCAATCTACATTCACTTTGACAATTCCCCTGAAGAATGGTAAATTATTTTTAACAAACTCAGGAAGAGTAGTGAGAAGTACACTTCTGAAAGAGATATCTCCAATAATAAAAGTATTCTGTGTTCACCGTGCAGTGCTGCTTTCTCATCCTTTTGCTTCATATTTTTCTCCATAGGATAATAACACTCTCAAATGCATGCAACTATTGTACAATCTATGCCAAAATCAGATCCACTGACTTGCACAACTTCATGAAAGCATAAATTCCAATCTGAGGAACTTTTATATGACTAAACTAATCCATGCTGATAACATTCAAATTGGGTTGATTGAGCCATATGCAGGATGATTATTGTGGTCTGGCCACTTCCTGAACATTGATTTATGAATTTCTGCAAATTACTGATATATATATTTTTATATATATATATATTTGCTAATTATTCATGAATTTCCAAATTAATGGGAAGAGTATTGCAGCAACTGACCATGATACTGTTCCCCTGCAATTCATATAAAGCCCTGGTGTGACACTGACCTAATGCAAGCACCAAGTGAAGGAAGCTGTTACTGAAATTGACAGAGGCCTTTCACTTACAAAGCTGAAAGTAGTGCTGCGCAGCCAAGACGAATGTTTTAATCATTTTGCTCATGCATTTATTTGAAGTTTATGAAGAAAAATATGGAACATGAGGAAAATTATGATGAAAATGCTGAGCAGTAAGGTACAATAGTTACATATGCTTGAGTTTCATCATCCTATGGAAGAAAAATATGAAACAAAAAGATGAGAAAGCAGCATTGCACGGTGCACACAGAATACTTTTATTATTGGAAATATCTCTTTCAGAAGCGTACTTCTCAATTCTCTTCCTAGGTTTGTTAAAAATCATTTACCAGTCTTCAAGGAAATCGTTAAAGTGAATGCAGATTTATTAAAAATGTTATTGCACTGTTGGTAGTGGGACACCCTTAGAGTCAATAATCCGAGACAAAATTAATTGACATTTGCAAAATTATCTGCTAATAAATAAAAGCACAGATTTGTTAAAGCCACATCGTGTTTGTCCCTGAAGAAGAGTCATACGGACTCAAAACGTTAACTCTGTTTCTCTCTTCACAGATGCTGTCGGGTCTGCTGACCTTTTCCAGCATTTTCTGTTTTTTATTTAGGATTTCCAGCATCTGCAATATTTTGCTTTCATCATCGTGTTTGTCTAAATGGATTGAGTCTTTGGTGAATGAAAGGAGAGCGTTGGCGAGGATAACATGGTTGATGTACAAGTGGACTTTCAAATAGTGCTTAAGAAAACACGACATAATAGACTTGCTAGGAAAATTAAAACCTCTTGGATTAGGAGGATATTGGTAGTGTAGGTGCAAAACTGGATAACAGACAGAAAGCAGAGAGTAGTGATGAACAATTGTTTTTCAGACTAGAGAGAAGTATGCAGTGGGGTCGCAAGGTGGGAGGTGGGACTTAGGAGCACTGCTCTTTTTGATATACGTTCATGACCTGCATTTGGTTACACTAGGCATAATTTCAAAGTTTGCAGATAACATTGAAACTCAAAAATGTAGGTAAGAATGAGAAGGATAGTAACAGACTTCAGCAAGGCTTAGACAAACTGGTAAAATGGGCAGTCACATGGCAGATCAAATTTAACACAGATTAGTGTGCAGTGATACTTTTTGGTATGAACAATGAGGAGAGACATTATGAACATAATGATAGCATTTTAAAGGGGTGCAGGAACAGAGAGGTGGATGTTACTGTACCGAGTCAGGATCACATGGACTTGGGCAGGAGAGAAAAATGGCAGCCGGAACGTGGATTCAGAAGTCCTGCCCTCACTTCCATCTTTTTGCTATTCATTTATGGGATGTGAGTGTCGCTGGCTAGGCTAGCATTTTTTGCCCATTTTGAGAAGGTAGGGGGGGTGAGCTGCCTTCTTAAACCGCTGCAGTCCATGTGGTGTAGGCACACCCACAGTGTTGTTCAGGAGCGGGTTCCAGGATTTTGACCCAGCAACAGTGAAGGAATATATTTCCAAGCCAGGATGGTAAGTGACTTGGAGGGGAACTTTCAAGTGGTGGTGTTCCCATCTATCTATTGCCCTTGTCCTTCTAGATGGTACTGGTCATGGATTTGGAAGGTGCTGTCTAAGGAGCCTTGGTGAGTTCCTGCAGTGTATCTTGTAGATGGTACACACTGCTGCTGCTGTGCGTCGGTGGTGGAGGGGCTGAAAGTTTGTGCATGGGCTGCCAATCAAGCGGGCTGCTTTGTCCTGGATGGTGTAAAGCTTCATGAGTGTTGTTGGAGCTGCACTTATCCAGGCAAGTGAAGAGTATTCCATCACACAAATTAAAACTTGAAGATCTTCATCCTGAACTTTATTTTTTAAATTTTTTAAAGAAAATCATGCTTTGCTTCCTGATAATTCTAAGCTGTGCATGATCGCGAATGAACATCAAGCTGCCTGTTAGTAAAAAAGGACAGCTGATCATTTATGACATACTACTTAGACTTGTGCCTTGTAGATTGTGAACAAGCTTTGGGGAATCAGGAGGTGTGTTACTTGCTGCAGGATACCTAGCCTCTGATCTGCCCTTGAAGCCACAGTATTTTTATGGCTAGTCCAGTTCAGTTTCCCAGGGTGTTCATAGTGGGGAATTGGTGATGGTAATGCCATTGAATGTCAAGGAGCAATGGTTCACAGAGAATCACACAATTATTACTGTGCAGAAGGAGGCCATTCAGCCCATCATGTTTGCACCGGCTCTCTGAGCATTTTAACTCAGTGCCAATTTCTTGCCTTTTCCCTGTAACCCTGCACATTGTTTCTATTTATATAATCATCCAATGCCCTCTTGAATGCTTCAATTGAACCTGCCTCCACCACAATTCCAGGCAGTGCATTCTAAACCCTAACTACTCGCTGTGTGAAAAAGCTTTTTCTCACCTCGCATTTGCTTCTTTTCCAAAACACTTTAAAACTGTGCCCTCTGGTTCTCAATCCATTTACGAACGGGAACAGTTTCTCCCTATCTACTCTGTCCAGACCCCTCATGATTTTGAAAACTTCTATCAAGTCTTCTCTTGGCCTTCTCCTCTCCAAGGAAAACAGTCCCAACTTCTCCAATCTTTCCTCATAACTGAAGTGTCTCATCCCTGGGACCATTCCTGTAAACCTCTTCTGCACTCTCTCCAATGCATTCACATCCTTCCTATAGTGTGGCGCCCAGAGCTGTACACAATAGAAAGCTGAAGTCTAACCAGTGTCTTATATAAATTCATCAAAACCTCCCTGCTCTTGTACTCTATGCCCCTATTAATGAAGCTTACAATACTGTATGCTTTAGAAACAGCTTTCTCCACCTGTCCTGCCACCTTTAATGACTTATGTATATATACACACCCAGATGTCTCTGCTCCTGCACACTCTTTAGAATAGTATCCTTTATTTTATACGGCCTCTCCATGCTCTTTGTACCAAAGTGTATCACCTCACACTTCTCCACACTGAACTTCATCTGCTACCTTTCTGCCCACTCCACCAATGTGTCAATGTCCTTTTGAAGTTCTACACTGTCCTCCTCACAGTTTACAATTCCCTCAAGTTTTAAGTCATCTGCAAACTTTAAAATTGTGCCCTGCACACCAAGATCTAGATCATTTATGTATATCAGGAAAAGCAGGGGTCCCAATACTGACCCCTGGGGAACTCCACTACATACTTTCTACCAGCCCAAAAAATACCCATTAGCCATTACTCTCTGTTTCTTATCCCTCAGCCAATTGTGTAACCATGATGCTACTGACCCTTTTATTCCATGTGCTATAACTTGCCTCGCAAGTGTGTTGTGTGGCATTGTATCGAATGCCTTTTGGAAGTCCATATATGCCACATCAATGGTCTTGCCCTCTCTTGTTGGAGATGGTCATGGCCTGGCACTTGTGTGGCACGAATGTTACTTGCCACTTGTCAACTCGAGCTTGGATATTGTCCAGGTCTTGCTGCATTTGGACATAGACTGCTTCAGTATCTGCGGAGTCACAAATGTGCAATCATCAGCAAACATCCCCACTTCTGACCTTATGATGGAAGGGAGGATGAAGCAGCTGAAGATGGTTGGGCCTAGGACACAACCCTGGGGAACTCCTGCGGTGATGTTCTGGAACTGAGCTGATTGACCTCCAACAACCACAACCACCTTCCTTTCTGCTAGGTATGACTCCAACCAGCGGAGAGTTTTCCCCCTGATTCCCATTGACTCCAGTTTTCCCTCGGGCCCCTTGATGCCACACTCGGTCAAATGCTGACTTGATGTCAAGGGCAGTCACTCTCACCTCTGAAGTTCAGCTCTTTTGTCCATGTTTGAACCAAGGCTGTAATGAGGTCAGGAGCTGAGTGGCCCTGGCGGAACCCAAACAGAGCATCAGTGAGCAGGTTATTGCTAAGCAAATGTCGTTTGATGGCATTGTTGATGACCCCTTCCATCACTTTACTGATGATTGAGAGTAGGCTGATGGGGCAGTAACTGGCTGGGTTAGATTTGTTCTGCTTTTTGTGTACAGACATACCTGAGCAATTTCCCACATAGGCGGTGATGCCAGTGTTGTAGCTGCACTGGAACAGCTTGGCTAGGGGCGCAGCAAGTTCTGGAGCACAAGTCTTCAGTGCTATTGCCAGAATATTATCAGAGCCCATAGCCTTTGCACTATCCCGTGCCTTTAGCCAATTCTCGATATCACGTGGAGTTAATCAAATTGGCTGAACTCTGGCATCTGTGATACTGGGGACCTCTGGAGGAAGCCGAGATGGATCATCCACTTGGCACTTCTGGCTGAAGGTTGTTGCGAATGTTTCAGCCTTATCTTTTACACTGATGTGCTGGGCTCCCTCATAATTGAGATTAGGTATATGTGTGGAGCCTCATCCTCCAGTGAGTTATTTAATTGCCCACCAGCATTCACAATTGGATGTGCCAGGACTGCAGAGCTTAGATCTGATCTGTTGGTTGTGGAATCACTTAGCTTTGTCTATCACTTGCTGATAATATTGTTTGGCACGCAGGTAGTCCTGTGTTATAGCTTCATCAGGTTGTCACCTCGTTTTTAGGTTTGCATGGTGCTGCTCCTGGCATGCCCTCCTGCACTCTTCATTTTAGGGTTGATCCCCAGGCCATGAGGTTACAAATTGTGGTTTAGTACAACTCTGCTGCTGCTGATGGCCCACAGTACTTCATGGATGCCCAGTCTTGACTTGCTAGATCTGTTCAAACCTATCCCATTTAGCACAGTGCTAGTGCCACACAACACGATGGAGGGTATGCTCAATGTAAAGACTGGATTTCATCTCCACAAGGACTGTGCAGTTGTTGTCTCTACCGATACTGCCATAGGTAGATGCATCTGCGGCAGATTGGTGAGGATAAGGTCAAGTATGTTTTTCCCTTTGGTTGGACTCTATATCACCTGCCACAGACCCAGTCTAGCAGCTATGTCATTTAGGACTCAGCAAGTTCAGTCTGTGGTGGTGCTACTGAGCCGCTCTTGATGATGGACATTGAAGTCCCCCACCTACATTCTGCGCCCTTGCCACTCTCAGTGCTTCCTCCAAGTTGTGTTCAACATGGAGGAGCACTGATTCATCAGCTGAAGGTAGGGTGGGGCGGTACCTAGTAATCAGCAGGAGGTTCCTTGCCCATGTTTGACTTGATGCCATAAAACCTCATAGTTGATGTTGACCACTCCCAGGGCAACTCCCTCCCAACAGTATACCACTGTGCCAGCACCTCTGCTGAGTCTGTTCTGCCGGTGGGACAGGACATACCCATGGATGATGATGGTGGAGTCTGGGATATGACCTGTAAAGTATGATTCCATGAATATGACTATATCAGGCTGTTGCTTGACTAGTCTGTGAGACATCTCTCCCAATTGTGGCACAAGCCCCCAGAGTTAGTAAGGAGGATCGACAGGACTGAGATTGTTGTTTCTGGTGCCTGGTTCGATGCCGGGTGGCCCGTCCGGTTTCATTCATTTTTATTAACTTTTTAGCAGTTTGATACAACTCAGTGACTTGCTAGGCCATTTCAGAAGGCATTAAGAGTCAATCACATTGCTGTGGGTCTGGAGACCAGTGAGACAGGTTTCCTCCCCTAAAAGGGGCATTAACAAACAGATGAGTTTTAATGATAATCAACAATGGTTTCATGATCATCATTAAATTTTTAATCCCAGATTCTTTTGAATTCAAATTCTACCATCTGCTGTGGAGGGATTCAAACCTGGGTCCCCAGAGCATTAACCTGGGTCTCTGGATTACCAGTCCAGTGACAATACCACAATGCCACTGCCTCCAGCTATTTTCAGCGGAGTGGTAAAGAGGATGGGACAGGAACGCTGCACGTTAAATTTAGAAGTTGCCAGAAGTGGGCATTTTGGAACTTCTGCAATTTTTATGGAGGCAGCCATTTTTGGGGGGCCTTATGTCTAAATCACACCTGGTGAGTGAAAACATGTGCCATGATTGGAGGCTGGCAGAATCTAAAAGGTGAGTTAAAAAGATGTGTCCTTTACAGTTCACCATGAAATACTGGAGCCTGGGTTATATCTATGTTTACTAAAGTGAGTAATGACAGTGCTGTGATTGGAATAGGTGAGTAACCATTAGGTAAGTAACCATTGTGGTTGCCAGGTTGTTACAGCTGACAACTGACAAGCTGTCAAGTGAAAGAACAGCATTGTAAAAGTGGAAAATCTTCAAATTTATTAGAATAGATCATCCACTGGATAAAGTGCTATTCTGCAATGTACAATATTGAAAGGCTAGCTCTGTGTGAAATCCAGAACTAATTGTTTATACTCTCCACATTGCTTTAATTTGTTATTCACAGAACAGCTCTCCTATCTGTTTGGTTGTTTGAATGCTTTGACAATTGTCTGAGCTTTTGTCTGTCTTCAAAGGCACTAATGGATTCTGCACTGCAGGGTTTGTTTTTACAGGTTCCCTGGGGATGTCAATTTGATAGCTTGCCTGCTTTCCGAACAAATAATAGATTCTGAACTGCTGGGTTTGCTTACACAGCTTTCCAGGGGCATGTCAGTTTGATGACTTTGACAGATTTAAGAGATTCAGAAGAGGATAATTGTTTATAAAAGGGCTCTTCACATGATGCTTGTTTATTTTGACAGGTTTATGAAATTCAGAACAGGATAATGGGTTTTATATGCCTATTCAATTGATGTTTGATTATTTTGACAGGCTTATGAGTTTTTAAAAGACTTCCCAATTTTATTATAGGGTGTATGAGCTCTGTTTATAAAGTGGTTGCAGTGTAAGGATTGAGAGGGGCAAAGGATTGAGTGGGTGAAATGGTGAGGGGATGGGGACTGAGAATGGGTGAGGGGGTATGGAGGTGAAGGAGGGTAGGAGGTAGACGATGAGGGTGAGGGGGGCTTTAACTGACCTGCAGAACAGCACCAAAGTCTCTGTGAAAGGAGGCAGGCCATTTAACCTGGTCACTTTGGCACTAGCCCGCCTCCATCTCCACCTCAGGCCTATAGCCTCTCCAGGCTGTACCTGCCCCCTCTGGATGAAAATCCCGCCAGCTGGCATTGCCAAAACGGAAGTGGGATTGTGATGTCAGGAAAATTCCCGACACCCAATTCCCACCTTCATGATGAAAATCCAGCCCCTAAAGTTTATAATATAAAAATTTTTGAAGGACGCAGGCTTAGTTGAAAAGGTTGTTAGACAAGTATATGGGATCATTGACTTCATTAGTAGAGAAATAGGGTACAGGAACAAGGAAGTTATGTTAAACCTTTATAAAACACCATTTAGGCTTTAGCCTAAGATGGAATGTTGCGTTCAATTCTGAGCATCGCACTTTAAAAAGGATGTAAAGACTCGGAGAGGGTGAAGAATAGCTTTACTAAAATGGTAGCAGGGATGTGGAGAGGTTTGAGCTGCCTTAGGGTAGAGAATATTAAGCAAAGATTTGATAATGGTATTCAAAATCATAAAAGGTGTGCTGGAGTAAATAAGGAGAGGTTTATAGTGGCAGAAGAGTTGATAAACAAAGGACACCGAATTAGGGTGAAAACCTCCAATTTTGGTCACTTTAATTTTTGCAAATAATCTCTTGGGCATAACATTATCAAATGTCTCTGAAAGAGAATATATGAACAACATCCAAGTATTTTCCCTTAGTCTGCATGCTTGTGACCTCCTCAAAATATTCAACCAAACTAATTAGATATAACATACCATCCATAAACCACTCAGGGTAGTGTCCTCAGCCCAACAATCTTCAGCTGCTTCATCAATGACCTTCCTTCCTTCATAAGGTCAGAAGTAGGAATGTTCGCTGATGATTGCACAATGTTCAGCACCATTCACAACTTCTCAGGTACTGAACCAGTGCATGTCCAAATGCAGCAAGACCCCTCGACAATATCCAGGCTTGGGCTGACAAGTGGCAAGTAACATTCATGTTACACAAGTGTCAGGCAATGACCATCTCCAACAAGACAGAATCTAGCCATCATCCCTTGACATTCAATGGCATTACCATCACTGAATCCCCCACTATCATCATTCTGGGGGTTAACCAGGAACTGAACTGAACTAGCCACATATATACTATGGCTACAAGAGCAGGTCAGAGGCTAGGAATCCTGCGATGAGTAACTCACCTCCTGACTCTTCAAAGCCTGTCCACCATCTACAAGGCACAGACCAGGAGTGTGATGGAATACTCTCCGCTTGCCTGGATGAGTGCAGCTCCAACAACACTCAAGAAGCTTGAAACCATCCAGGACAAAGCAGCCTGCTTGATTGGTACCCAACCACAAACACTCACTCTCTGCGCCACCAACGCAGAGTGGCAGCGGATGTACCATTTACAAGATGTACTGCAGAAACTCACCAAGGGACCATAGACAGCATCTTCCAAACCCACAACTGCTACCATCTAGAAGGACAAGGTCAGCAGATACATGGGAACACCACCACCTGGAAGCTCCCCTCCAAGCCACTCCCCATCCTGACTTGGAAATATATCGCTGTTCCTTCAATGTCGCTGGGTCAAAATCCTGAAACTCCCTCCCTAACAGCACTTTGGGTGTACCTACACCACATGGACTGCAGCGGCTAAAGAAGGGAGCTCACCACCATTTTCTCAAGGGCAATTAGGGACGGGCAATAAATGCTGGCCTAACAACGCCCACTTCCCATGATTGAATTTTTAAAAACTCATGCTGACTTTCTGATAATCTCATACTTATCCGAATGCAGAGTATCCTGTCTCATTAGCAGCACACCTTGCACCCTGTCGCTGCACTAATGCTACCTGCTCACCAATACCTGCTCACCAATTCACCTCGGAAGGTTTTGATAAACGGCAGGGGAGCATTATAAATGAACAGTCACAGGTTATGGTTAGATGAGAGTAGGATTGGTAGCAAGAAGAGTATCAGGAGGTCCCCACTGGAGAATGGGGTCATTTAATTGTTAAGGACTGGGAACCAGATCGCCAAGGCCCAGCTTTTAAGAAGAATGCTAATTTTATGTACAATAGGTTGGTGGGGTCTTTGGTAGAGCTGTTCAAAAGTTTTCAAAAATTACATCTAGTTTTGAGGAGCCCAACAGTTCACGAGTGGGAACTGAGAGTCTTCTTACCAGGCCCACAAACGTTCTTAGATTGAGGACAATTCAAAGGCCATCTGTAGAACTACCCGCTCAGCTGAGAGTCCCTGATGGTAGCTGAAACAGGACTTGGTCTATACTATGACCACATTGCTGGGCTTTGCAACTGATGAGGTTGTCCAAATGAGGCGTAGGATAGTTTCCTGTTTCTCCAATGCCACGTAAGGTATCAAGTCAAAGGATTCGCAAATCAGAGAGCAAAGTAACCCGGAGACTCCAAGTAGAATGGATGTGCCCATGTCACTGGATAGCAACACTTTTACAGGATTCCATTGCCCAAAAACCCAGGACTGTCCCAGAGCCAGAAAGCAGACGGGGCCAAGTTATTGTTGCATCTGCATAAAACTTGCAGCCTTTATTAGGACGATCTAGGGTCAGTGCTCAAGGGTATAGAGGTTGCTTCATCCCTAGCACCATTTTCAAGAGGCAAAGCCTAACCTTTTCTCCCAGTCTCCTGGCAGTCGGAATTCACTTAGAAGAAGCTCAAGGACATCCAGAACATGCCAATGGAAAAAGTGTGTAAGAAGGAGTCACTGTGTGGTCACACACTTCCTGTTTTTTAATACATCAATGCCAGAATGCAATCAAAATGCCACATATGGCTTTTTACTGTAGACGAACATGGAAAACAAAAATGGATGTTTCTACTTAAAGTTTGGGAATAGGAGAATGCAGGCTTAACCAGAAGAACTCTGTCTGTATTGACTGTGGGATGGAACTGGTGTTTGGAAAGTGGAAGGAAGATTCCTGCTCTTTTCTAACGAAGAAGTTGAGGTTGTGGAGAGAGCTGGGTAAATATCTGTTCAGGGAGCTTGCTTTTACTGCTTCTCTTCTGCCTCCAAAAACGCCATTTAAGAAACTGAGGAAACCATTTTATAAATGAGCAAAAGGTAAACTTCCAGCATTGTGTAACAATTTTTGCAATCCTATTTTTTTTAATTCAAAATGCCAAATTAAAGGAAGAATCTTTAAGGTAGAAAGTACCTAAATGGCAGCTCTGAGAACTCAAGTACTACTGCCAAAGATTTTCACAGGTATTCTCCAAAGCAACTGCTGTAACCTTGAGGAAAGACCAATATCCCAGTGTGAGAAAGCTAACCAGTTGCTTTATCCAGTATGCTTTGGAAAACAGGCCAGTTTAAACAACAAAAGCTCATGGGGGCAGGTTGACAACTAAAAAATACCAGCACAGCAACTAGAAAGCTGCACCTGCAACAACTTGAAGGGCAAAAGGGAGGTTTAGCATGTGATCTGTTTCCAGATCTGATCATTAAACATCTTGTGAAGGTTTTGGTGTAAGCAGACCTTGTCCAGGCGGGACATATCATACCTCCAGATCCAGTGCATAAAATGTTTGAAATAAGATAAGAATTAGGACTAATGCATAGAACGATAATGCAGTTGCCAACAAGGGGCTGGATAATTATGAAACATATGCAGAAAAGCCAGTTGAGCTGCCAGTTAAACAGAGCTCTTGGGAGAATTTGTGACACTGGTGCCATTGATTGGAGGGCGATTGGTCACTTTTGTGCCCTGGGCAGAGATATTGATGTTGTACAGTTTACACCTGTGTACATTAGATTAATGCTTATAATTGGTAGTAACATTTATGTTTAAGTAGGTTAATAAAATTATCTCTATCGACACCAGTGGAAGGATTCTTTACTTAAGATGCATAAACAGGATTTCCGTTGAATAGTGCAAACTTAAATAAAGGAAATTCAAATTCACAGCACCGCTGGTCATCATTTTAATATATGATGACTAGGTATCTGGCACTCACAGAAAGAGCCAAATATTCATTCTTGGGAAAACCAGTTTAAACACATTCTGTCCCAACTTGTTGACCATTTAAATAAGTTGTCTTGATTCAAGGGCCCAGAAAAAACAAAAATGGTATGGAATTTTGGCTTATACATTTGTGCTTATTTCGAGAGATCTTCGGATTTCTACATGTTAAGAGCTACAGTACTGAAAAAGCAGGGTTAATTATTACCCTGATTAAGGATTATTCTCTGTCACATCAGCATTATGAATAATGGCTCCTGACAACAAAAATTAGCAACAAAAGAAGAAATGAAGCAATCCCTTTTAACTTTTTACACAGTAGTCTTTTTAATCTTTGTTCAAACAATATTTTCTTTTTGGAGGCACACCTTTTGAGAATAGTTGAGAAAATAGAATTAACAAGAACAAGAACCATATCAATGCAAATTATGCATTCACAGCTCTCAGAGAAGGAAAGAAAAACTTTATTCACACGATATTCACAGGATGACTGAAAGTGTTCCATTGACAATGAGGCACTTTTGAAGCATGAGCTTTGTAGATTTTCTCAGAGCTCTGTGGCCTTCTCAAAGGGACTAAGTTACGTACAATTACAACCTCCAAATGGAGCCCTGCTTTCTCCAGGCATTGTATCTTTTTGATCTGCAAGAATATGGATTGAATATTGACAAGTCTAACAGTTGAAGAATGTTTGTCAGGTGCCATTAGGATGGGTGAAGAAAGATTTAGGGGTCATGAGGTTGCTAAAGTGGAGGGAAATTGCAACAGTGGGGAGAAGGAGATTTAAGGTTGTGTGTGTAAATAATTGATGTGGGGAAGGTGGATAACCATTGTACAAAATAGTGAGAGCAGTGTTTCCCAATACACTTGCCACAGACAGATAGTGAATTGATGCAGTTCAGTTTTAGAGCTGCACAATATTGAGTTGTGTTAAAGTTGAGCAGCCGTTATGAGTATGGGTCACTCTCCCTGGACTGCTATTTGTCATTCTGCCCTAATTGAGCAAGGAAGAATCAACCACATTGCTGTTAGACAGGAGTCACATATCAGTCAGATCGCAACCATATTTATCAGATTATAGATCAGTTGTTGAGTTTCTAGTGACCTGGGAGCTGAAGGGCCACTTGTTCAATGCAACATGAAAAATCGTCCTCCATTTGTTACCTTCTCTGATCCTGGCCTCTCTCAGCACCTCTAAATGATGATTTAAATCTGCAGGGTGGAAGGTGAGCTGGTGCCCAGACTGGGAAAAGATTAAAGGGGTAAGATGTCCAGTGCATTACCTTATCTGCCTAGCTGAGGATGTGGAACTTCTTGCGCTGCTAGGAATGGGAGCATTGTCAATCTATTGATACAACCTCCAACAGGTGACACATGTGATAATTTTGTCTGATTTAGTGGTGCCCACATCTGGCAGTCTGTTCATTCTTATTTCTGTAGTGTGCTTGGAATTCTCAATGAGTAACATAACATTCTGTATCCTCCTTTTCTTGACTCTATGCCAGTACTCTGCTCTGGCCACAGATGGCACATGAATGTGCTTGTACAAGTATAAGAAAAACAGCACTAAGAAATGTCTTGTAGCTATTAGAGTGAATTGAAAGGCACAAGCGTTGTTCCTGTCTCAGCAGTCTGTCCCCAAGTTTGCTGATATATGTGTCGGCTGAAAAGTCTTCAAAGGCTGTACTGAAGTTTCTAGGTAGTTCAGCTGTTTACACCTGTTTTTCACAGCCTACACTCAAGATTCATAATGGCTGCATCACTGGTATGCAAATGAACAGATTATGGAAACTTGTATGTAGAAACCTTTTGCAGTCACTTGCAAGCGCAATTTTTTTTAAAAGAGAAACCATGATGTTTCAAGAAAATGGGAGGTCATTCATTTTATCTGGAGAAATGCTCTATCCCACTCACAAAAGCACTGGCTTATGCTGGGATTGTTCAGTGGATCCATGCCCTTCAGTGTCTCACTGAAGTGACCATTCTTGATGCTGTGGGGAGAATCCCAGCTAAGCCATCATCTGTTCTCAACCAAAATGTACCCATGCACTCTTTCCAGAAAGGATGATTGAAACAGAAGTTGGAATCCTAGCAGATATTTATCTTCCCTCACTTAGAGGCACTGAGGTCAAATGTTGCACTTCCCTGTCTCCCTGTGATCAGCTGCATCAACATAGAGCAGTAGAACCTACCAAGTCTGTAAAGCTCAGCTCTACGCCAACTCTGACCCACAGAAAGAATTTTCTAACTCTAGTTATTTTACACTCATAGTTCAGTCCTTATAATTTGTCAGATCTGTCTGATGAATAACATAGGGTGTTTCCATGGTTCCCCATTGTACATTTGCTAAGTAATATTCTCAGGGCACTTAAATAATCCTTTGCTTTTGAATACATCACAGTCAATCTAAAGCAAGTGGGAGCTGCAGCACCTTCAAAGCTGAAGTTGTGTGAACATTCTCTTCACCATTCACTAACAAGTAAGCAATATTGATCTCCTCACTACTGTTAGTGAATACACTTTATTCAATTCAAATCCTGAAAATGAATTCAACACATTAGAGACAACTTCCATTTCCTTCTGCTTTGTCTTTCAGTTGGAACCTTCTAAAAGCAAATGATAACTCACTGTCTATAGATCGTTAAAAGCAACTTTCAAACAGGCCTTAATTTAAAAGGCCAGCACTCCTACCAGAACAAACAGCCTGATGAGTGTAAAATGAATATAAAGTAATTTCATATTTAACAACCCAATGTCATTTTAGAGTAAATCTGAACTGGCCCTGCTAAATCTTGAACTCATCCATTATTCATTGGTAATGTATGTGGTAACGGTCAGTTTGAGAACATCTTCAAAGGATCAGTGGACGGCAGGAAGCATATCCGGCACCTAGCTTTCTATGATTTTTTTGGTAGTTTTGATCTTTAAGTTTCTTTATTCCTTGCTTCTGAGTTTGCTCTTAAAATTTCTCTGACAGGAGCTATTCCGTTGCTTTTTCCCTTATAATGTGCTTTAGTCCCATGATCAGTATCTGCCTTGCCAGATTTCTCAGTCTCCCAAATGGTGAGCTGCCTGTAAGTAATGGACTTCACACTCGTAGCTAATCTGTTAAATTTAAACGAGGTCCAATGATCAAAATGGCTTTGCTTTTACAACAGCATCATCTCTCAGATCACCCATTGCCCAGCCCACACCAAAATCAGAGCCACTGACTTGCATTATACTTATTATCCTTTATTAAAGGATAAGTTCCAATTTGAGGAACTTATATGACTAAAGCAACCCATGATGACAACATTCAAGCTGGGTTGATTGAGCCATATGCAAGATGATTATTGTGGTCTGGCGTCTTCCTGAACATTGATTCATAAATCTCTGTGAACTACTGGAAACCATATATTTGCCAATTATTCACGAATTTCCAAATTAATGGGAAGAGTATTGCAGCAACTGACCATGTTACTGTTCCCCTGCAATTCATATAAAGCCCTGATGTGACACTGACCTAATGCAAGCACCAAGTGAAGGAAGCTGTTACTGAAATTGACAGAGGCCTTTCACTTACTAAGCTGAAAGCAGTGCTGCTCAGCCAAGACGAATGTTTTAATCATTTTGCTCATGCATTTATTTGAGGATCATAAGAATATAGAACGTAGAACGATTTTGATGAAAACACTTTGCCATTTATTTTACTAAACAATAAAGTACCAAGTGCATGTGCTTAAGATTCTCGTCATCACATTTCCAAGTGAAAATTGCTAATGCGGTGACATCTACTCATATCTCAATTAGCTTGTCTCTATCCTTTCTGCTATGTTTCCTACATTGTGCAATACCCAGATTAAAATCACACCTCATGCATTTGTGTACAAATGTTGCCTGGAGGTGCTCTTTTGAGATTATGGTTAAGTAGGGTTGCCAGCTTTGGTTGGAGGCATTCCAGGAGGGTTGGTCACATATCATGACATGACATTTGATTTCTACAACTGTTATTGCATTTACCAACTAACAATAGAGATTCCTGCTGTTGAATATCTCCCCTCATGGTTTTGTGCCAGCAGCTGTTATATGGCAAGTTCCAAGGACCAGGGGATCATCAGAGAACAGGTGAAAAGGGGGTTTTACAGACTGGAGAGGGGATGGAACCAAGGGTGGTGGAGGGGGATGGCGGAAGAATCAAGAGTGGGAAGAGGGGTTAGAGAACTGGGGAAGGGTAGGGGAGGAAAACTGTGGATGGGAGGGTGGTGGGGAGAGGGAAATGGTGGGGGGAGCTGAGGACAGGGTAGAGTGGGAGATCAGAGGGTAGGGAAATGAGGGGAGTGAAGGAACTGGGGAAGCATGAAAGGCTGGGGCGGAGGGAATACCAAAGGTGGGACTGACCTGTAGGCAGGAAAAGGCATACTGGGGGGGGTGTGGGGGATGGTGGGGGAAACCAACGGTGTGAGGGGAGAAGTGAGGGGGAAGCAGGAAAGTAAAGGTGGAAGGAACTTTGATTCCACCAGTAACTGACTGTCAGCCTGTAAATTCTTCCAATATGCCTGATGGCAGGTGGTAAGAGCGGTTGAGTTTCTTGGTCAGCTATACTGCAGAAGGCAATGACAAACCACTGAAGTACTTTGCCAAGTATAATCATGGACCTATTCAATGGAAGTCCGTGGTTGCCAATGCCCTCTTAGGACATAGCACCTGAAGGAAGTGGAAGTGTTGGGTGGAGTTTAGAACACTGTGCTCTGTGAGAAATGCTTCAAACACCAACCCACTGTCCATTGTACAATCTCTCAGTTTGATTAAGGTTGGTAATGTGCTGGCCAGGTTTGAGGTGTGGTGACCAAGTACAGATCAGCTCTGACTGAGTCTTGCAGTTCAGATTTGTTGTCTTCACATAGAACCTGAATCTAAACCAGAATACATAGCTCTGCCGCCAATTGGGGCCCAAAAGGCAATTAGTACCCAACTAAAGTCCTCATGCTGCCACCACTGTTAATAACTCGGTGGCGGTGGGGAGGGGTACTCGCCATGCGGGGAGCACGACAAGAAAACATCAGCGTGTTTGCTTGCAGGCTATCGGGAGATTGGGGTTTGGAGGATGTTGGGGGGCATTTCATTCAAAGGCACTCACTTGCCTGATCGAGGGACCTGGTATTGGGAAAGGGGAGCCTACGGAGAGCCACCCGTCTGTTCTGTAAAACTTTGGCGTGAATTTTGCGCTCGTCAGACGCGCGCGATCAGCAGGCCCTGGAGCGGTCGGGAAATGGGCTCCCAACCACCATTTCATGCTGACTGGCCAGTTAAAACGCGCTCAGAAAAGCTCAGTGCTGCAGTGGTGGGGACAGGAAGAGGGCGGGCAATGACATCACTGTGGGTGCTGGTGAGCACTTCCAGTGAGCTCCCTGAAGGCAGTCAGCTGCCCCAGGGAGCTGCAGACCTCCACAGAATAAACGAAAGAGCAAAAATGCTGCAAAATATGTCCATGCAGCACAATCAAGCACCTGAAAGCATACCTCATAAAATATCTGTCTCCAGATATTCCTTTTCACTTAATATCCCAATGGAGGTTTCATCCCGCCCTCAGATGAGGTTTCATCAAAAATGTAAAGGCCGCCTGGCCGACTGGCCCGTCCACCAACCAGAAGGTTGGACCAGCCATGAAAAATCGCTGACAATTGCACTATTAATGGGCTTAATTGCCCGCTAAATTGCCAGCGGGCACTCTTCCGACTGCAGTGTGCGCCCGCTGAGTGAAATATTGCACGATGATGTCAAGATGCTCGCTGACATCATCTCGCGCAATTTAATGCCCGTTCGAGTCAGGCACGCGCCCGCTCGCTCAATGTAAAATTCTGCCCTATGTAATATTAAGTACACATGATGTACATGGCATGAGGTGGCATGGGTCACCACAGCCACACTAACCTTTTACATAAAATTAGGTAGGATCCACATCAGAGAAACAGACCATTCAACCCAGGTGGGGTCTGCGAGTGTTTATATTCTGCACAATCTCCTTGCACTCTATTTCTTTCCTCCATGCCCCTACATCTTTCTATTGCCTTTTCCTCATGTATGCATCACACCTCCCTTTAACTGAATCAATACTACTGAATCTGCTGCAAGGATTCCATGTGGCTACATGTGGCAGATTCCAAATCCGGATCTCTATTACCTAGAAAGACAAGGGGGCAGCAGATGCATGGGAACACCACCGCCTGTAAGCTCCCCTTCAAGTCACACACCATCCTGACTTGGAAATATATCACCGTTCCTTCACTGTCTCTGGGTCAAAATCCTGGAACTCCCTCCCTAACAGCACTGTGGGTGTCCCTATACCACATGGACTGCAGCGGTTCAAGAATGTGGCTTACCACCACCTTCTCAAGGGAAATTGGGAATGAGCAATAAAAATACTGGTCTAGCCAGTGATGCCCACATCTCATGAAAGAATTTTTTAAAGGTTCCACTGTCTCATGAATGTCTGTATAAAGAAAGAACTCTTAGGTCTTTGCTTGATCTATTAGTGGCTATCTTATATATATGCCCCCTTGTTCTGGACTCACCTACAGGTAGAAACAGTTTCTCTACATCCTCTCTATCAAATGCCATCATAATTTTTAAACATCCTTATTACATTTCTTAGTCTTCACTTTCCCAGAGAAAACAGCCTCAACCTGCTCAACCTTTCCTGATAGTTGCACTCTATAAATTCTGGTAATATTCCTGTCAATCTTTTCAGCATTATCTCCAATGCTTCAATATCCTTTTTGTGGGAAGGAGACCAGAATTTCAGAGTACTCCAAAAACTAAAGTTCTACATAATTTTAACGTTACCTTACTGAGTTGTATTCCATTCCTCTAGAAATGAGCCTCAGTATATTTTTGCACGCTTTATGACTTTGCAACTTGTATTGCTGCTTTTAACAATTCATATATCTGTATTCCCAGATCATTTTGCTCCACTACCCCAGTTAGTTCCTTAGATCCCAAGAAATAGGGCCTCCTTATCCCTCATACCAAAAATTGACTTTTTTTCAACTACAATGGCAAAGTACTGCAGATGATGGCAATATGAAATACAAACAAAATGCTGGAAACACTTAGCAGATCTGGCAGCAACAGTGGAGAGAGAAACAAGGTTAATGTTTCACATTGGTCATCCCTCACCAAAAATTATTTTTCAATTATCTGTCAGGGTGTGGATGGTGTAAAGCTGAGTGTAAGCAATTCAAAGAGCCAATAGCTGCTCTATCTGTACCTTCCAATGTTAGTGCATCTGCACAATACATGCAGAAAGAAGATTGTTGTTCTGAAGAAGGTGAACTGGTATACTAGAACAGCACAAAAATTAAAAATGCTGGAAATACACAGCAGGTCGGGCAGCCTCTTTGGAGGGAGAAGCAGAGTTAATGTTTCAAATCAATGACTTTTCTCAACGTTGTTAACTCTCTCTCTCTCTTTGTGGCAGAAGTGTGTACCATCTACAAGATGCCCTGTAGCAACTCACCAAGGCTTCTTCAACAGTACCTTCCAAACCCCAACCTCTACCATCTAGAGGGACAAGGGCAGCAGATACACGGGAGCACCACCACCTGCAAGTTTCCCTCCAAGCCACACACCATCCGGACTTGGAAATATATCGCCATTCCTTCACTATCACTGGGTCAAATCCTGGAACTCCCTCCCTAACAACACTGTGGGTGTACCTGCACCACATGGACTGCAGCAGTTCAAGAAAGCAACTCACCACCACCTTCTCCAGGGCAGCTAGGGATGGGTAATAAGGCGTTGTGTTGATTGGAGCAGTGGGTAAGGCTAATGTTGCAGTTGGTAGGGTTTGGCATGTAAGGACACATTCACTGACCTTGACCACTCGTGTGATGTCATTAAACTTCTTGCAACACTGCATCCATGTCTTTGGCGCCAGATTATTGCCATTGAAAGCCACAACCATCTGCTCCCACTGCCTTCTGAGCAATCCTACCAAATCTACCAATTGTCTGAACCCTGGACCCTGAGGGAAAAGAAACTATCTCCTAGTGAAGTATCAGAAAACCTGGAGAATGATCTCTTGCCTGTTGCAACATTTTGGGTTTTTCCTGAAGCATGTACGATGTTGCCCAGCCCCTGCTACAATCAGAATGCAACTCATTTTTAAGAGGTGCAGTCTGGCTTTAAGTAGGCCAGGCCAGGTTTTAAGCCGTGATGACCTCACATGAATTTGGTCTCCCTGCTGAGCGTGCAGCTACTCAGCAGCACATTCAGCAATAGGCTTGGGACCACTATCATGGCAATGAGCAGGAAGCAGAAAGCTTGTATCCTGCCTGCTTCACTTCAATTGGGTGGGGATAATCACACATCTCGATCCCCATCCATGAATTCAATTCAGCTACCTGTAAATGTTGGGGAGGTGGTGGTGTAGTGGTAATGTTATTGGACTAGTATTCCAGAGATGTTGTGTAATGCTCTGGGAACCCAGGTTCAAATCCCACCATGGTGAAATTTGAATTCATTAAAGGTCTGGTGGTCACCATCACTGCTGATTGTCATAAAAACCCATCTGCTTCAATAATGCCCTTTGGGGAAGGAAATCTGCTACATGTGACTCCAAACACACAGCAATGTGGTTGACTCTTAAATGCCCTCAGAGCAAGGGCAGTTAGGGATGGGGAATAAATGCTGTCCTAGCCAGCAATACCCACATCCCAAGAACAGATTTTTAAAAATTCTGACAGCAAGAAATTCTGAACAAAATTAAATGTGATCCAGAGATACATGAATAGTTCCCAATTCTGAGCTAGGTGTCTGCTGTGATGTTTGTCTCAAAGAGCTACATAGTCATGTGGATTGCTGCAGACACAAGAGGAATAAGACTATAAGACCATAAGACATAGGTGCAGAAATTAGGCCATTCGGCCCATCAAGTCTGCTCCGCCATTCAATCATGGCTGATAAGTTTCTCAACCCCATTCTCCCGCCTTCTCCCCGTAACCTTTGATCCCCTTACCAATCAAGAACCTATCTATCTCGGTCTTAAATACACTCAATGACCTGGCCTCCACAGCCTTCTGTGGCAATGAATTCCATAGATTCACCACTCTCTGGCTAAAGAAGTTTCTCCTCATCTCTGTTCTAAAAGGTCTTCCCCTTATTCTGAGGCTGTGCCCTTGGGTCTTGGTCTCTCCTACTAATGGAAACATCTTCCCCACGTCCACTCTATCCAGGCCTTTCAGTATTCTGTAAGTTTCAATCAGATCCCCCCTCATCCTTCTAAACTCCATCGAGTACAGACCCAGAGTCCTCAAATGTTCCTCAAACAACTGCTGAAAATTCAAAAAGCACCGAGAAGAATCCTGGCTGACCATTTGAGCCAGAAAATTGATGTGTTTTAATGTTTTTATATGTATCACACAATGCTGTGCAGTGTTGAATGTTTTATTCTCATTGCCTGAATTAATAGCCCACAGAGTCATTCTGTTGAAAAATGCATTTTGACTGGCAAACTGCTCTATAAATTCCAGTTCATGTTTTTCAGCTGGCTATTACTGTGGCAAGTTAAGAACCAACAGGTATAAAAATGATCATTAGTAGTTCAGGTAACCACTGCAAAACCCTGTCGAAAATTCTATTCTACCTGCTAATTCAAAAAATGCAATCATGGAATATACTGTCGAAGTTTTTACATTCTGTGGCATAGGTTGACAATGTTAAAAAAATCTTTGTTGTGTTTTTGTGTGCACCATAAATATAAAATAGTGAGCTAAACTTTACAAATGACATTCGTGTAGCAGGTGCCAAGTTTGGGAATTCGGGATTAGTGGCTGGTTCATTTATATGGTTTTCAATCTCTTGGTGAGGAAAATTACATGAGGCATATTGGCCTCATATCCAGTTTTCAAAACACACCCCTGTTGAGCAAATCTCTGCATGGTATAATGGACAGGAGGGGGTTTAATTTAAATAACCTTGATTTCTCCTCATGCCACCCATCCGTAAACAGAAAGGTGTTTTTGATTTGCTTCCCCCTTTATAAGTAATGATGTATTTCCCAACCCCTCAATTTTGGTGTGATCCAATTTTTAGTAATAACACCAAAGCAAACTCAAGGTAGGATGAACTCAAAGGTTAAGTGTACTTACACATACTCAAACAAAGGAGGCAGGTAGCAACTTTGCCTCCTTTGCACTCATACAGTGAAAGAGAGATAGAAAAAAGAAAGAGTTACAGCAAAGACCGCAGAGAAAATCATTATCGTTTCACAGGAGTCCAGAGTCCACAATCAAAGTACATTGAGGTATTCTTTCAGAGAGGTCAGCAGGCTAAAAATGGATGCTGTACAATGCTTAGGCCCAACCATCTTCAGCTGCTTCATCAATGACCTTCCTCCCATCATAAGGTCAGAAGTGGGGATGTTCGCTGCTGATTGCACAATGTTCAGCACCATTCCTGACTCCTCAGATACTGAAGCAGTCCATGTCCAAATGCAGCAAGACCTGGACAATGTCCAGGCTTGGGCTGACAAGGGGCAAGTAACATTCGCACCAAGTGCCAGGCAGTGACCATCTCCAACAAGAGAGATCTAACCATTGCCCCTAGACATTCAATGGCGTTGCCATCGTTGAAACCACCACTATCAACATCCAGGGGGTTACCATTGACCAGAAACTGAATTGGACTAGCCATATAAATACTGTGGCTACAAGAGCAGGTCAGAAGCTAAGAATCCTGCAGCGATTAACTTATCTCCTGACTCCCCAAAGCCTGTCCACCATCTACAAGGCACAAGTCAGGAGTGTGATGGAATACTATCTACTTGCCTGGATGAGGGCAGCTCCAACAACACTCAAGAAGCTTGACACCATCCAGCACAAAGCAACCTGCTTGATTGGCACCACACCCACAAACATTCACTCTCTCCACCACCAACACACAGTGGCAGCAGTGTGTACCATCTACAAGATGCACTGCAGGAACTCACCAGGGCTCCTTAGGCAACACCTTCCAAACCCACAACCACTGCCATCTAGAAGGACAAGGTCAACAGATAGATGGGAACACCACCACCTGGAAGTTCCCCTCCAAGCCACTCACCATCCTGACTCAGAAATATATCGCCGTTCCTTCACTGACTTTGTTTCAAAATTCTGGAACTCCCCCTCTAACAGCACTGTGGGTGTACCTACACAAAATGGACTGCAGCAGTTCAAGAAGGCAACTCACCACCACCTTCTCAAGGGCAATTAGGTATGGGCAATAAATGCTGGCCTAGCCAGTGACACCCACATCCCATGAATGAATGAGAAAGAAAATCACTTTTCCAGTATAGTTGCCTTCCATGATGAGGTAGGCATGTGGAGAAGAATCAGTCCTGCAGACAACGTACAGAGGTTTCAGTAAAAGCAGTGTATTCAAGCCTCAGCAGAGCCCTTTCTCTGTAAGGCTGCTTGTAGATGGTAAATTGGCAGACTAAACTTTGCAGCTCCACAAGGCAATATTACTGGTTCCACCAGCTAGAGGTTCATGTTGCGTGGCTCCCATCTCTCCATGCCACCTTTGACAAAGGACGTGTAATCTTCACCTGGGTCTTCGAGATTGTTAAATGTCCCAGCTATTAAGAATTGAAAGGAAGGTTGCAGGGCTCTTTGTCCTAGCAGACTAGTAGGCTGGCTGGCCAGCCTGTGTTCCGAAATGCAGATGGCCTTTATATAGTTCCCTTTGAATTTGGTCTCACAGAGGTTTCATTAGGGTTTCTTCAAAGGTAAGCTTCTTCAAAACTGCCAAATAGATCCTTTTGTTCAGGGTCACAGACAGACATAGCTTCAGCCATTTTAAAAGGGCATTGTCCAGTTTTTAAAATTCTAGAAATTAGCTGTATATATAAATATCCAGCTTAGTTCCTTGGCAGAACTCGGCCTCTGAGATAAAAAAAAATTCTACTTCATTTTCTTTATGTGGCCTTATGAAGAAAGAATAGGAAGTAAGGATGTATGCATGCATTCTGTCATTCACACTGGCACGTCTGACACACAGCCAGCAGAGGCAATGGCAGCTCTCTGCTGCATTTTCCTTCTTTTGAGATTTAAATCTAGGTTAGTGCATCAGCAAGGACATTGTCCTTTCCTGAGATGTGGAATGAGTAGGTTGACTTGGGAAGGTTCAAAATCTGTCTTTTGGGTAAGTCTATTCAGGGTCAGAGTTCTGAATTTTCCTCTGTTGGGGATGAGACAAAAGCAAAGCCATTGGTTTCAGAACTCTGCTTATCCAACTCCTGACTAAGTGTCTTCTAAAGGATCGGGGGGTTTTACAGGTTGGTTGGCACTCCGGGGATGAGTGGTAGTCAAGCTGCTCTGGGCTATCTGCAGGAGAATGTTGGGCATCTCACTCTGTGAGTGCCAGGTCTTGGGATAATAGGGCTGAGCTGCTCTTCTCCAGCTTAGGTCCTCCCTGTCCACCTTGGCAACCAGTGGCTTCAGCTGTTCAAACCCAGGGACTGTGTTTAGGATGATTGTCAGGAGATTGGGGTGTTTTAAAGGGATTTTGACCTCTTTAGGGGATTCTAGTTCAGCGTCTGGCTTGGGTGCTAGCGTCACTGGAGTGTTCCAGTCTCTGTTGCTAGGTGCTTTAGGCTGGTCAGGTGGGCAGTCTGCTCCAGAACATGGGCCAGCCTTTCCGGGCTTGGATGATTGGAAGATGACAATAACCTTCTGGAAGGCGCCTGCTGTAGCCTGGAAGGTAGGGGTGGGGGGAGGGGGCGATGGGGGTTGGTGGACATTGGTGATTGCAGATCATTTTAAATGCAGGGGAAAACTCTGTCAGGTTGTCTCATGATTCTGCGTTAAAGTGGATATGGGAACTAATCTGGTTGGGATCCCTCTACTGGTCAGCTGGGTAGAGAAGGATCGTCAGAGACAGTGTGCGTGGTCTGCCACCTAATGGCAGACACAGCTCACATCTGCTCCTTCGTTTTTCCTGGCCTTATGTTAATCTCTGTCAAAGTGTTCAATAAAAGTGCCACATAATAGACGGTTTAGCAACATTGAAGCCCATACGATTAAAGAGTCAATGGCAGGCAGTTCTGCAATGTGTTACAATGGGCCGTAACATCTGAGCTCCAGGGCAATCTAACTGGGGGGTACCCCAAAGATGGACTGGGGAACACCCCGCTGCCTCCTCACCTCAGAAGTTCCGAGGTAAGGATTACACGGCAATTGCTCGGAAAAATCAAACTTCCTCTGGGCATTTGCCCTGCAATGGGAGCCATCCGAAAATGCGATTTAAATTGCAAACGTCGGATGGTTCCGACTGGGTTACATCAATAGTTACCCAGAAAAAGCTAGAAGAATTAAAACCACTTCTAGCTTCTGAGTAACTATTGTACAGTCCCACACCAACCCCCCACGGGACTCCCCCACCCTCCAAAACCACCCCCCCCGACAACCCTTCCCCAGGCCTGACTCCCGATCCCAACCTCCCAACCAGACTTGACTCCCAACTCCTCCCTGCCCCCGCTCCAGAAGGCCAGACTCCTGGTTCCCAACCCCCCTCACCAGACCTGGTTCCTGACTCTCCCCCACACCACCACCCCAGCCCAACTCCTGACCCCTCATTCCTCGCTTCCACAGGCACAACTCTTGACACCCCGGCCCAACTCCTAACTCCCCATCTCAGACCCTCTCCCAACCCCTCCGTCCCTTCCCCAGGCCTGACTCCCAAACCACCCCCCAGGCCCGAGTACCGACCTCACACCCAGCGCCCCCCCACCCTCCCGAGGCAATCCTCCCAACACCCCCACAACGCCAAATCCTACTCACCTACCTTATACAGTTATCTTTTTCCTTGCTTGTCAAAGACCTTTAAACTTTGCTGGACCTTTAAACTGACTTGGTTTATGGCAGCTAGTGCTTACTAGCTTACCTACCTTCGACTGAGCTGCCCTCAGCTGTAGGCCCTGGAAGTGTGCTGCACTACACAGATCTTGCCCGGCCTGAGACGGAAGAGAGGGCGAGATAGGATCATCCGGGTTTCCAGGTAAGTAATTCCGAGCGGTGTGGCAATCTGACTCAATCGCCATCCATCAGAAGTTATGATCCACTATGTCTGTGCATAAGTTCTCACTGACTCATGTGGCTAGAGTGAAGGGGAGAAGTAAAGAGTGAATGGGTTGGAAATGTCCACATGCTCAACACCTACAACACTGAGCAATGGAATGGGTGAAAGAAAAAGAACCGGAACGCGTAGAAATGGTGCGGAATATTAATCACAAACCCCGCCACCTCGCACCTCATTCTCCAACTTTGCCAAATGTTTCAAAGATCCATCAAACTGCAGCTTAACTTTCCCAACACTGTCAGCTTCTCTGATTTATTGATTCCACTGTCTCATCGCCCGCAAAGTCTGGTGTCATTCAGTGAGAGAGGAGAATGAGGCAGTTGAGGTTGCAGCTTCAAAGGAGGCACTGATGAGTGCCTTTCTGTGCCCTTCAGAGAATGTCAAGAGAAGCATCGAGGAAAGTTATAGTTCATCTCTAAGAGGGAGTCAAACCTAGGATTTTGCAGGAGAGGCTGAAGGTTAAGGAATGCTGAGGCAGGGATTGGTGGGGGGGTGGGGTGGGAAGGTGTTGGGAAGCAGAGAAACTCAGAGGGGTGAAACGAAAGGCGGGCAGTATGAAAGGGCCATGAGAGATAAAGACAGGTGCTGCCAGAGCGCACCGAAGTGCCGCTCCAGCACCTCCAACCAGGTCCCAGGACAGATTTTCTTCAAATGGCTAAATGGATTTTCTTTCTGGGACTTATGTCCGCTGTTTATTCTAAACCAATGGTCCCTGAAGTAAGGTGCACATAACCCCAGGGGTATGACAGCTGTGTGTAGAGGGTAATTTTCTCTTAATTGTGTAATGTTCGGATTTAATGGATGAGAATTTTTTTCCGACCTCCAAATCCCCCTCTCCGTAGTCCAGGGGTCCCCAAATGCAAATATCTCTAGTGATCAGGCTTATACCCCACCACTCACCCTCCGGCTGCTCCCTCAGTCACAAGTTGTTTCTCTCCCATGCTTGCTGCTAATGGGCATAACTGCATCTCACTAGTGTGTCTATTGGCAGCGGACGCAGGAGAGAAACATCCTGTGACTGGGGGAGCAATAAGCAATAGGATGGTGAGTGATGGCACATGAGCCCGAGCACTGGTGGGCAGTAGTGCGAGAGCAGTAGCTGCTGGCTGAAATACTGTCTGAGTTCAGCCATCTCACAGAGGTACAAAGGAATGAATGAGTGTAGGGGGTTGGGGAAGACAGGTTGCTGAGTGAGTGAGTGAGTGAGCGAGTGAGTGAGTGAGGGGTTTGAGAAGAGGGGCTGCTGAGTGAGTGAGTGGGACGGGGGAGGGGAAAGGGAGGGTAGGGGAGGCAGAAGGGGAGGGGGAAGGGGAGGGGAGGAGGGAGGGAAGGGGTAGGGGAGGGGTGGAGGGGGAGGGGAGGCGAAGGCGGGAGGAGGGGGAGAGGGAGGTGGAGGGGAAGGGGGAGTGGGAGGGGAGGGGGAAGGGAGGCAGGAGCAGGGGGAGGGGGTAAGGGGTGGGGTAGGGGAGGGGGAGGGGGTGAGGGGGAGGGAGTAGGGGTGGAGGAGAGGAGGGGGAGCGGTGGGAGGGAGAGAGGGAGGGGAAGAGATGAGGAGGGGTAAGGGATGGGTGGAGGAGGGGGAGAGGGTGTGTGGGGTTTGGGGGGGTTCAGTCATTTGGTGGGTGTGTAGGGGTTGGGCATTCGGGAAGCCTGGGGTGGGGTCAGACATTCGGTGGGTGTGGGGGGTTCGGTCATTCAGTGGGGGTGTGGGGTTAGGGTCTGGTCATTCAGTGGTTGTGTAGGGGTCGGACATTCGGGGGGTGTGGAGGGGGCTGGAAATTCAGGGGCTGTGGGGGGGGTCGAACATACAGAGGGACGTGGATATGATTGGACATTCGAGGGGATGTGGGGGGTTGTACATTCAGTGGGATGTGGGGGTGTCAGTCATTCGGAAGGTGTGGATGGGTTGGGACATTCAGGAGCATGTGGCTTTGGATAGTCGGGGAGGGGTGTAGGGGTGGCCTGACATTTTGGGGGCGTGGTGGGGGTCAGATATTCAGGGGGGGTGTGGAAGTAGGAATTTTGGGGGGGTGGGGGGGTCGGACATTAGAGGGGTGGAGGTCTGGTCGGGCATCGATGGTGGGGTCTCTGATTATTTCGATGGGTGAGAGGGGCCCGCAGGGGAGGCCGGGTGAGGTGTCCTTTGCGGGTGGGGGGAAATTCCATGGGGATCGGGTGGGGGGAATATTGTTGGGGGGGTTGGTTAGTCAGGGATGTTGGGGGAGTCCCCTGGGGGTGTCGGGGTGTTGGGGGAGTCCCATGGAGGGGATCTGTCTGGGTCTTTACAACTGTGACCCAGGAATTAGAAGAGGTTTTAATTCTTCTAACTTTTTCTAGGTAACTATTGGTGTAACCCAGTCAGAACCATCCGAAGTTTGCATTTTAAATTGCATTTTCAGGTGGCTCCCAATGCAACACAATTGCCCAGAGGAAGTCTGCACTTCTGGGCAATTGCCGTGCAAATGTTTACCTGTTAAGATCCGAGAGGGATTCCCCAGTGCATCTTTGGGGAACCCCCCACCCCCAGACCAACCAATCCAACGCTGGGGAGCTCAGAAGTTAATGCCCATTATCTAAACGGTGAAAGATTGCAGAGCTCTGAGATGCAGAGGGATCTGGGTGTCCTAGTGCATGAATTGCAAAAAGTTAGTATGCAGCAAGTAATTAGCAAAGCTAATAGAATGTTATCGTTTATTGTGAGGTGAATTGAATACAAGAATAGGGAGGTTATGCTACAGTTGTACAGAGCACTAACGAGACCACACCTGGAGTGCAGTGTATTGTATTGGTCACCTTATTTAAGGAAAAATGTAAATGCATTAAAAGCAGTTCCGCGAATGTTTACTAGATTAATACCGGGATTGGGTGGATTATTTTTTGAGGAAAGGCTGGACAGACTAGGCTTGTATCCACTGGAGTTTAGAAGAGTAAGAGGCGACTTGATTGAAACATATAAGATCCTGAGTGGACTTGAGTGGGTGAATGTGGAGAGGATGTTTCCTCTTGGGTTGTGGAGGGGGGAAGGGGTGTGGAGGGAGAAGGGGTGCGGAGGGAGGGACGTGCAGGTGAACGTGCACGGGGGATGTCGGATAGGTCCATGTCTGCCTCCTGGTGAGCGAACTGAGGGTGGGCATCGTATGGAGGAAGGGTGAGAATGATCGAGGGCAGAGTAAGGCGGTAGGGCGGGAAGGTGAGGATTCAATGGTAGCAATAGAAGGGATGGTGAGGGAGGTTGGTGGAGACCCGGAGGCAGTCACAGACCCTGGGGGTGGGAAGGAGGAGGTCAGGAGGTGAATATGGATGGGGATGTGATTTTCAGGAAGGAAGGGAACATGCACGTTCACCTGGAAATGCCCAAAGGTAAAGGATTGTGGTTGGTAGGTACCAGAGGGGAGGTGGAAGGGGGGGAGAGAGAAGAAATGGGTGACCAAGAGAGGGTAAAAGGCGGGGAGCGCACAGTGTAGTCAAACCAGGCCATGCCTGCTAAATCGAAAGTGAAATGAGAAGCGTGCACAAGATCATGTGCTGCATGGGAGTGTGATCAGTGGGTGGGTGGAGATGCAGGTCAGCTCAGATGGACAACTGAAAGCAAACCCCAACAGGCAGCATTGAAAATACTCAGGACATTGAGATGAGTGTGAAATGTGAAGGATCCGTGTGTGTGGGAAAGGGCTTGCACGAGGCTCCGAAAGGCCCTGTCACACACACACTTTTCCCTCCAAAATCACTCGTGGGCCGGCTGCTCCCTCTGCGGTGACAGGTCTTCCGGGCTGCTTATTTCCACCTCTTCACTGGAGGAGGAGTCCTCTTGGCTGCAGATGAGTACGTGGTTGGAGCTAAGGGACTGGCTGGCTGAGGGTGTTGGTCCCTTGGCAGAGCTCCCTGTGAACCAAAGTAGAGGTAAGTAGTGTATGGCAACAGAGTCAAAAGCAAGAAAGAGAGAACACACAATTGTGTTGAGGGAGGATTGATGTGCCAGATCCTCAGGTTCGCCGCTGACCTCACCGTCGCCAAAGCCAGGGTCGCATGGAATGCGTGTCCTGTAATTTGTGGGAACTCGTGACACTACAGGTGCCCTAGACGACCATATGTGCAGGAAATGTCACCAGCTACAAAACCTTGAGCTCCGGGTTTTGGAGCTTGTGCGGCTGCTGGAGTCACTGTGACGCATCCACAAGGCTGAGAGCTACATGGTTAGCACGTTCAGAAAGGTGGTCACACCACAGCTTAGGAGCCTGGAGGCAGAAAGGGAATAGGTGACCACCAGGCAGTCCAAGAGAACTAGGCAGGTAATGCAGGAGTCCCCTGGGGTTCTACTCACCAATCAGTTTTCTACTTTGGATACCGGTGAGGGCATTGGTTCTTCAAAGGAGTGCAGTCAGAGCCAGGTTTGTGTCACCACAGGCGGCTCAGCTGTACAGAAAGGGAGAAAGAAGAGGGGAAGAGCAGTAGTGATGAGGATTCGTTAGCTAGGGGAACAGACAGACGTTTCTGAGGCCATAGACGTGACTCCAGGGCGGCATGTTGCCTCTCTGGTGCCAAGGTCAAGGGTGTCACGGAGCAGCTGCAGGGCATTCTTCTGAGGGAGGGTGATCAGCCACTTAGTTAGTTAGGAAAGAGGATGAAGTCCTGAAAGCAGATTTCAGGGAGCTGGGAAGGCAATGGAAAAGCAGAACCACCAAAGCAGTTATCTCAGGATTACTCCCAGTCCCACGTGCCATTGAGTATAGGAATAGGAGAATTGAGCGATTGAACACATAATTGGACAGCAAGTGTAGGAGGGAGGGCATCAGATTTCTGAGGCATTGTGATTGGTTCTGGGGAAGGTAGGACCTGTACACCTGGACAGGGCTGGGGCGAATGTCCTCACAGGGAAATTTGTTAATGCTGTTGGGGGGGTGGGGTGCAGGGGGTTTAAACTAGGTTGACAGGGGACTGGGAACCTGAGGGCAAATTCAGAGCAGGTAACGGGGGGGGTGGAAATTCATGAGTGACTCCAAAAGACAGAAGAAGGACAGGTTAAAAAGTGTACATCACAGGAATTCTGCAGTGTTAAAAGGTGTATATGTAAATGCAAGGAGTATAGCAAATAAAGCTGATGAGCTGAGGGCACAGATTGACACATGGCAGCATGATATCATTGCTATAATGGAAACTTGGCTTAAAGGGGGCAGAAATGGCAGCTCAACATCCCTGGATATAGAGTTTTCAAGCAGGATAGAGAGAGAGATAAAATAAAGATGGGAGTTTAGCATTATTGGTTAAAGAAGCAATTACAGCTGTGAGAAGGGATGATATGCAAAATGAAGCATCAAATGAGGCCATATGGGTTGAGCTCAGAAATAAAAAAAGGGAAGTCACACTGCTAGGGCTGCAGTGTAGAACCCCAAATAGTGGAAGAGAGATAGAAGAGCATATATGAGGGCAGATTTCTGAGTGTAAAAACAATAGAGCAGTAATAGTTGGAGACTTCAACTACCCTAATATCAATTGGGATACAAACAGTGTGAAGGGCAGAGGGCACAAAATTCTTGAACTGCATTCAAGGGAACTTTTTCAGCCAGCATGTAACAAGTCTAATGAGAGGGGGCACAATTCTAGATTTAGTATTAGGAAATGAAGCTGGGTAAGTGGAAAAAGTAGCAGTGGGGGGCCATTTTGGAGATAGTGATCATAACACAGTTAGATTTATCATCATTATGGAAAAGAGCAAAGATAGAACAAGAGTAAAAGTTCTAAATTAGGAGAAGACAAATTTTACAAAGCTGAGAGGTGACCTGGCGAAAGTGGACTGTATACAGCTACTAGAAGGGAAAACAGTGTCAAGCCAGTGGGAGGTATTCAACTGAGATTCTACGGGCACAGTGTAGACCTGTCCCACAATGAAAAAGGGTGACACTGCCAAATCTAGAGCCCCCTGGTTATCTAGAAGCATACAGTGTAAGATGAAGCAGAAAAAGAGAGCTTATGACAGTCACAAAAAGCTTAATACTGTAGAAAGCCTGGGGGGTTATGGAAAGCACAAGGGTGAAGTAAGAAAGGAAATTAGGAAAGCAAAGAGAATACAAAAGAATATTGGCAGGTAAAATCAAAGAATACACAAAGATGTTTTACTAGTTCATTAAGAACAAGACAATATCTAAGGAAAGAGTAGGGCCTGTCAGAGACGTACATGGTAACTTATACATTGATGCTGAAGGTATGGGCAGGGCTCTCAGTGAGTATTTTGGCTTTCTTCACTAAGGAGAGGGATGATGCAGATATTCTAGTTAAAGATGAAGAGTGTGAAATATTAGATACAATAAGCAAAATGAGAAAGGAAATACTGGAAGGACTGGCATCCTTGAAGATGGATGTATTCCAGGTTGTTAAAGGACACCAGGGAGGAAACATCGGATGCTCTGAGGATCATTTTCTAGTCCTCACTAGATATAGGTGAGGTACCAGAGGATTGGAGATCTGCGAACATTGTACCATTATTTAAAAAGGGTGCGAGGGATAGGCCAGAAAATTATAGACCGATCAGTCTGACTTCGGTGGTGGGCAAATTATTGGAATCAGTTTTGAGAGACAGGATAAACTGCCTGAGATAATGCATTTGCAGAGGGCAAACAAAACAATGGAATACTCAATAAAGGGGAGGATATTGATACAGGTAAAGAAAGTGAAAGGCCTTGGAGTGCACACAGGTCCCTGAAGGTGGCAGAACAGGTGGATATTGTGGTAAAGAAAGCATATGGAATGCTTTCCTTTATTGGACAAGGTATTGAATACAAAAGCAGGGATGTAATGCTGGAACTGTATAAAACATTGGTTAGGCCCCAGCTGGAAGTTTGTGTACAGGTCTGGTCACTACATTACAAGGATGCCTGTCCCTCCAGTACTTCTTTTCTCATTTTGCTTATTGTATCTAATATTTCACACTCTTCATCTTTAACTAGAATATCTGCATCATCCTTTTCCTTAGTGAAGAGAGACAAAGTACTCATTGAGAACCCTGACCACACCTTCAGCATCAATGTGCAAGTTACCATGTTACGTCTCTGACAGACATCTGACACCAAGGAAGGACATAATTGCTATGGAGATTTACAAGAATGTTACCAGGGCTTGAAAATTGGAGCTATGAAGAAAGATTGGACAGACGAGGATTGTTTTCCTCAGAGCAGAGGTGGCTGAGGGGTGACCTAATTGAGGTGTACAAAATATAGAGGCCTAGATAGGGTAGACAGAAAAGACATGTTTCCCCTAGTTAAGGGGTCAATTACCAGGGGCACAGATTTAAGGTGATTGGTAGAAGGATTAGAGGATACATGAGGAAAAATTTTTTCACCCAGAGTGTGGTGGGCATCTGGCATTCACTGCCTAATCTGGCAGTTGAGGCTGGAACCCTCAAATCATTTAAAAGGTCCCTGGATCTACATCTGAAGTGCTGTAACCTGCAAGGCTATGGATCAGGTGCTGGAAAGTGGGATTAAAAATGAGCAGCTAGTTTATTTTTTTCTCTTTTTATGGCCAGCACAGAGATGATGGGCTGAATGGCCTCTTTCTGCACCGTAACTTTTCTATGGTTCTATGGAGGTCTATGGTAGTGTCTGAGTAATCTTGGTCTTTTGTGGCAACACTAGATATTTTTAGTCCAGAAAATGTCTACACTAACTTTGTTGCTCTGAAATCTTTGCTGGACTCAGAGTTTTATTTGGCCCATTTAATTGTGTATATACAGATTTCTTGTGATGAGAGTAACCATTCTGACAATTAGCAAGGATCCATTCTGATACATGCATCTCAAGTTCAGGCCAATAGCTGGTCCTTATTCTCATGGCACTTTTGGTCTTGGGCACCTTCTTCAGGACAGTTTCTTCCTTTTTTCATTCTCATCCAATTTTTCGTGAACACAGAATTACCTTGTTGAAGCACACGGTGCAGGGAGTCATTGAGAGGGGCGATAAACTGCAACCACAAAGTGTTCCACTTTCTGAACATACCAGTTTCCATTTCTGCTACCCTGGCAGTAGTCACGACATTTTCATCCTGCCATCTTTGAGCCTCCAAGTTGAACCCAATGGTGGTTGCTTTGTGTCAAAGGCTACCTGAGTGCATGTGGTTGATGACTCTCTGCCACCCCAACGTATGTGGACAGTGCTCCTACACTGACAGCTATGCTGCAACCAGGAGCAGCATGGAGCAGATTATCATTGTCCTGAAGCAATGTTTCCGCCACCTTGGCTGCTTGGGGAGGACCCTCCACTATTGGCTGGAATGTATCTCTGACTATCTCCACAGCCTGGCCACCCTAAGGGTGCAGCCCTTGCCACTAGGGCTTTTGTGACCAACTCAAGAGGAGGGGGAAGGAAGGAGGAGGAAGGGAGGAGGAGGGGGAAGTGGGGGAGGTATCCAGAATATCATTGCTTTGGTTGGGCAGCCCCTTAGCATCTCATCAGATTCCAATTTCCCTGAAAAAAATCTCAAGATCACCATTTCCCTACACTTTACCACATTAGCAGCCCTTTGTTACAGACCATCACAGTGTCCTCTTGATCAAAATCCTGAGATAAAAGATACTAAAAACAACAATTCCATATCTACTTTATCCAACAACACTCGCAATAATACATACAATATTAGCTACCATAGATCTTGGCATATAAGTCCATGTGGCATTTAAGATGACCCCATTTTTATGACACCAAAACACATATCTAGGCCTATAAGCAGTGTTTAAGCTGACTTCCCCATTTTTCAACTAATAAATGCGTGTTTAGGGCTATACTCGCATTAGGAGTCGGCATCCGCTTTTCAGCTCAGAAATACATCTGTGGGGCTATACTCACCTTATAAGTCGATGGACGGGATCAAGCAGACAATACAGGCTAAGTTGCCAAGAAGATGTGCATGTGTTTAAGACAGCCCACACTGCAGACCACGCATGGTCACTGACAAACAGGAATGCAAAAAGAATGAAGTACAAAGCTGGTCTCAAGCCATAAGTCATAACATTTGCTAACTCTTCAGATAATTGTGGCCTGCATCTCTCTCCCTAAAGAGAAGATAATGAAGCCTCTCTCCTGGTGTGTAGGACCTCAGTGATTTCCCGGATGCAGGTATAGCTGGCAAACTGAAATATGTTGGTATTGTCCCTGGATCCATCCTGGTGACATCCACTAACATAAAAGTTGAGGACCACAGTGACCTTGACACGGGTAGTCCCATCCTTGCCCTGCTCTGAAGCTGCAGATCCAGTTACAGAATGTGGCATCCTTGGTGATGCATAGTTGCAGCAAACACTGCAATGGACGGGCAATGGTCTCTGAAAACCCTAGTTGGGTATGGACTCCTGCTGACAACAAAGAGTCTTCCTTACTCTGTAAGAAACTTGTCTTTTCTGCTTGCTCTGCTCCATCTCTCTTTGGCGCTGCAGCACATTAAAAATTATAGCTATAGTCCCCATGGGAGCAAATGGTTTCCTCAGGGGCCTTAAAAACAATACCACTCCATCCAATGGTCCAGCACCATTTCCCTCCAATTGAAAGGAAATGGATTGTTGGCCTTTATTGTAAGAGGGAAAAAATATTAAATGGGGAAGTCTTGCTACAACTACAGAAGGCATGGGTGAGACCACACCTCGAGTATTGTATACTGTGGTAAAGTAAGGTACCCTGTCCCTTTAAGAGAATGCAAGTGTACTGATCATGTGACAGCACTGACGAATCACTGTACAGCATGGGCAACTTGGAACTATAAGCCTAGTTCTGGAGGTTCTTGAATGAGGACGTATGATCTGGTGCTCTGCTCTATGTCTCAATAAACCATCACTGTTTATTCTTACATCAGTCTCTCCCTGTTATTGATTGCAAGCAGCAATTGATGAGAACATAGGAAGACGTGCAGTGAGAGTTCAGTCAGCCAACGAATTCATTTGCCCAAGACATATAAGTGGCGACAAGGATAAAGAACAAAAGAAAATAAATTTCAAGACGGGTGAGCAAAGCATTGAAAAGAGCATCTGTGCTCACCTTATAAAATAGGCGACAGCCGGCAATCGAAGCAGAAAGCAGTGCTGCAGTTTGAAATTTTAAAAAACTCTGCAGAATCGCAATTGTGGGGGTCCTGCCAAAACTCAAAAAGAGCACGAAACCCAGCTGAGAAAAGCTGACAGCTGCAGTGTCAATACATGAAAAATGGCAATGGACAGAAAATTATGAGGCACCAGAGAGAGGGCGACTCCACGTTAAGCCAAACACCTGAATTCATCATATCCTGGAAAGCCCATTGGAAGTGGAGTCCTCTTGCAGTTGCTCACGATGCGACAGTTCGGGCGCGTCGATCCATTCAACCCCATTTCAGATGACTGGTCTCAGTATGTCGAACCCCTAGCATTTCTTTTTACCACTAACAACATCGCAGGGGAGGAAAAGAAGAGGGTGATTCTTTTGTCCTCATGCGGGTGCAAAATGCATGGGCTGATCCACAGCCTTATGTCACCTAATGTCCCAGACTCGACTTTTGACGAGTTAATAAAAATTGTATAAAACCACATGAGACCACAGCCCTCAGTTACTATGCAGCTCTTCAAGTTCAATTCAAGGAACAGGCTTCTTGAAGGGAGACAATAGCTGACTATTTTAAAGGCATTAACTGAGCTTTGCGAATTTGGAACATCCAGTAGTGACATGCTGAGAGACCAGCTGATATGCGGGATTGAAGATGATACTATCCAAAAGCGTTTGCTAGCCAAACCTAGTCTAGGCTTCAAATAGGCATTAGAATTAGCTACCGCAATGCAGAGTGCTGTTAGAAATTCCGAAGTTATAAAAGAGACACAAAATGGCGCCGTCCATCTGGTCGAGTGGAACAATCCAGCAATAAAAGGCGCGAAAACCTCAGACTCCACGGAAAGGCAGGAAACGCTCTCTAGCTCCAGGCCATTGAAAAACAATGGTACAGCAGTGAAACCCCACAAAATGAATGAGAGAGATACATCCAGGCCTCCAGTGAGCGAACGACAACTCAAACAAGTCGAGTGCTTTTTCTACTACCGCTATGGCCACATAAGGCGGCACTGCAGAGAAAGACTAAAACAACACTATAAAGGCAGAAGGAATAATCGTGCAGTATGCCTCATGGAAGAGCCAGAAGAAATAGAATCAGACATCCATTTGTTATATAATCTCAAAGTGGGTAGAACCGAGCCAATCCAAGTCATCATTACAGTTAACAGGTAACCCATTAAGACGGAAGTTGATACGGGACCGTCAATGTCCATCATTGGAGAGCATACATTTCGATATCTGAGTAAATGAACCCATCCTTTGAAGTTAGAAGTTTCAGACACAAAGCTGAGGATATACACGGGTGAAGAAATGAGACTGAAAGGGTTTTTTCAAGTCTCGACGAGATTAATTTGAAAGGTTGTCCTTGGAGAGGGCCCCAGCTTAATAGGCCGCAACTGGCTGGAAAAGATTAAATTGAAATGGGCCAAATTTTTTCAAATTACACGAAAGGCTTCCAGGAATTGTTGCAAAAGTATGCTTCCATTTTCAACGACGAGTTAGGAAGGATTTAAGGGCTACAGATCCATGTAGACCCAAACGCAACCCCCAGATTTATAAGAGCCAGACCAGCCCCTTATGCTCTACAGGGCAAAGTTGAAACTGAACTGGACAGATTGGAAAAAATGGGCATCCTACAACCAGTGCAATTTTTCGAGTGGGCAGCACCCATCGTACCTGTACTGAAGCTGGACCAAAGTGTGTGTTTATGCAGTGACTATAAGCTAACTGTCAATAAGGTGGCCAAACTTGATAGACACCTGATACCCAAGATTGAGGAATTGTAATTCCTTCCTTCCTTCCTTCCCTTCCTTGACCTCTCTGTCTCAATTTCTGGTGATAGACTGTCCACCAATATCCATTACAAGCCTGCTGACTCCCACAGCTACCTCGACTACAGCTCCTCACACCCCGCTTCCTGTAAGGACTCCATCCCATTCTCTCAGTTCCTTCGCCTCCGTCGCACCTGTTCTGATGATGCTACCTTCAAAAACAGTTCCTCTGACATGTCCTCCTTCTTCTTTAACCGAGGTTTTCCACCCACGGTCGTTGACAGGGCCCTCAACCGTGTCCGGCCCATCTCCCGCGCATCCTCCCTCCCAGAAACATGATAGGGTCCCCTTTGTCCTCACTTATCACCCCACCAGCCTCCGCATTCAAAGGATCATCCTCCACCATTTCCGCCAACTCCAGCATGATGCCACCACCAAACACATCTTCCCTTCACCCCCCCTGGCAGCATTCCGTAGGGATCGTTCCCTCCGGGACACCCTGGTCCACTCCTCCATCACCCCATACTCCACAGCCCCCACCTATGGCACCTCCTCATGCCCACGCAAAAGATGCAACACCTGCCCCTTCACTTCCTCTCTCCTCACCGTCCAAGGGCCCAAACATTCCTTTCAAGTGAAGCAGCATTTCACTTGCATTTCCCCTAACTTAGTCTACTGCATTCGTTGTTCCCAATGCGGTCTCCTCTACATTGGAGAGACCAAACGTAAACTGGGCGACCGCTTTGCAGAACACCTGCGGTCTGTCCGCAAGAAAGACCCAAACCTCCCTGTCGCTTGCCATTTTAACACTCCACCCTGCTCTCTTGCCCACATGTCTGTCCTTGGCTTGCTGCATTGTTCCAGTGAAGCCCAACGCAAACTGGAGGAACAGCACCTCATCTTCCGACTAGGAACTTTACAGCCTTCCGGACTGAATATTGAATTCAACAACTTTAGATCTTGAACTCCCTCCTCCATCCCCACCCCCTTTCTGTTTCATCCCCCTCCCTTTTGTCTTTTCCAATAATTTATATAGATTTTTCTTTTCCCACCTATTTCCATTATTTTTAAATCTATACTTTTAATGCCCTGTTAATCTTTCCACCCCACCCCCACTAGAGCTGTACCTTGAGTGTCCTGCCATCCATTCTTAATTAGCACATTCGTTTAGATAATATCACCACCTTCAACACCTCTTTGTTCCTTTGTCTGTGACATCTTTTGGTTATCTGCTCCTATCACTGCTTGCTTGTCCCTACAACCACCACCCCCCCCAACTTCTCTCCCCCCACCCCCCCACCTTAAACCAGCTTATATTTCACCCCTCTCCTAATATTACTCAGTTCTGTTGAAGGGTCATGAGGACTCGAAACATCGACTCTTGTCTTCTCCGCCGATGCTGCCAAACCTACTGAGTTTTTCCAGGTAATTCTGTTTTTGAATTGTATTCGAAGTTGGCAGGGGAAACCACATATTTGAAATTAGACATAAGCCATGCCTACCAGCAGGTAGAGTTGGAAAAGGACTTTAGGGAATTTGTCACCATTGATATGCACCGAGGATTGTATTAATACACACGTCTGCCCTTTGGGGTCTCCTCGGCGTGTGCTATTTTCCAAAGAACAATGGAAAACTTGCTCCAAGGATTGCCCCATGTTATAGTTTACTTGGATGACATATTGGTCATGGGACTGACTGACAATGAACACTTAGCAAATCTAGAAAAGGTGCTCAAATGCTTCGCACAAGCGGGGGTATGTTTAAAATGAGAGAAGTGTCTGTTCCAAACTAAGGGGGTAGTTTACTTGGGCCATAAGGTTGATGCGCAGGGCCTGCATCCTATGGAAGAAAAAATCCAGGCCATTCAGGAGACACCTGCCCCAAGAAATACCACAGAGCTTAAGGCCTTCTTAGGCATGGTAAACCACTGCAGCCGATTCCTCCCAAACCTCTCGACAGTTCTGGCCCCATTGTATGGCCTGCTTAAGAAGAACCAGAAACAGAGTTGGCAAGCCCCGCATCAAGATGCCTTCCTGAAAGTGAAGCGATTGTTAAGATCATTGGCCTTGTTGGTCCGAACAGGGGCTGCCCTTTCACATCAGATGTCGGGTGGCTCCGAATGACCCATTGGTTATACATCTCACACACTCAGGAGGGTGTACCTATTGTGTTCGGCATCCAAAATCTTCATCAATATCTCCACGGTTGCCATTTCCATATTCTAACCAACCACAAGCCCCTACTGGGATTTATTTTTTAATTCATTCATGGGATGTAGGTGTCACTGGCTCAGCCAGCATTTATTGCCCATCCCCAATTGCCCTTGATCAAAGGGCATTTAAGAATCAACCACATTGTGGGTCTGGAGTCACATATAGGCCAGACCAAGTAAGGATGGCAGATTTCCTCCCCTAAAGGACATTAGTGAACCAGATGGGTTTTTAGAACAATTGACAATGGTTTTGTGGTTGTCGTCAGACTTTTAATTCCAGATTTTTAACTGAATTCAAATTTCACTATCCACCATGGAGGGATTTGAACCCAGGTCCCCGGAGCATTACCCTGGGTCTCTGGAATACTCATACAGTGATAATACTACTATGCCACCACTTCCCCCTTTGGAGAAGACAAAGCGATACCACCTATTAGCCGCCTACAAATACGCTTTCGTTCACTGTTCGGGAACTCAAAACGTACATGCCGATGCACTAAGCCACCTTCCCCTACCAGTTAATAACGGGGAGACTCCAATACCCTAGAAACTGGTCTTAGTGCTAAATTTTCTGGATTCCTCCCCTGTTCAGACCAGACAAACCTGTGAGTGGACATGCTGGGACCCATTATTATCCAACGTCAGAGGTCCTCGTGTCCGACAACAGAACTGCTTTTACCAGCGGGCAGGTTGACAACCCTTAACGGCATTACCCATATCAAAACCTCACCCTACCACCCAGCATCAAAGGGCATAGCTGAGCGGGCAGTCCAAATCTTTAAATCTGGGATGAAAAAGATGGAAGGGGATTCCATCGGCACGAGATTGTCCAGGTTCTTGTTCACATACAGGACCATGCCACACACAACGACCGGCATTGCCCCTGCAGAACTACTAATGAAGAGACATATCCGTACTCGCCTGACCCTTATCCGGCTGAATTTCGAGGGGAAGGTGGGGAAAAGCCAAGAGGCGCAGAAGGCCAGGCACGACGGTCATGGTCGTGAAAGAACTTTCACGGTGGGAGATGCGACCCTCGTGAAGAACTTTGGAGATGGGCCCAATTGGCTGTTAGGCGAGATGAGTGCAGCAACTGGGCCCCTCTCCTAAAATGTATCGGTAAACAGCCAAATAATTAGACAACACACCTGGATCATCTCCACAAAAGAACATCAGTCCCACAAGAAGAAATGCAGTCTTCATCTACTCTTGAGTTTGTGCCGCATATAGAGGACATGTCACACGATTTGGAAGCGCAGGTGGGACCTGTGGGACCCGAGGGGGTCGGGGAGACAAACCTGCCAATTTCCACTGAGGAATCTAGAGGGCAACTTTCCCCTGAAAAGGAGGTCTCTGGAAAAACCAGCTGAGGTTGTTGAACTGCAACACTCAACCTGTCAAAGAAGGCCGCAGGAGCCACTTAACCTGTAAATAGTTATTGTGTAAATAGCTAATGTGTTTTACACTTTTTAGCTGTACTTTTAAGTAAAGGGGGAGGGATGTGGTAAAGTGAGGTACCCTGCTTTAAGAGAACGCAAGTGTACTGATAATGTGACAGCACTGACGAATCACTGTAAAGCATGGGCAACTGGGAACTGTAAGTCTAGTTCTGGAGGTTTCTGAGTGAGCATGTATGATTTGGTGCTCTGCCCTATGTCACAATAAACCATCACTGTTTATTCTTACATCAGTCTCTCCCCATTGTTGATTGCAAGCAGCAATTGATAAGAACATAGGAAGGTGTGCAGTTAGAGTTCGGTCAGCCAATGAATTAATTTACCCAAAGCATAAAATGTACAGTTTTGGTCACCTTACTGAAGGAGGGACATACCTGCATTAGAAGCAGTTTACTAGGCTGGTTCCTGGGTTTGTCTTATGAGGAAAGGTTGAGCAGGTCGAGTGTTTACTTGCTGGAGTTTAGAAGAATGGGAAGTGAACTTGTTGAAACATAAGATTCTGAGGGGGCTTGATAAGGTAGATGCTGAGAGGGTTTTCCCCTTGTGGGGGAATCTAGAACTAGGGGGCACAGTTCAAAATAAGGGGTCTCCCATTAAGACAGAGGTGAGGAGTAATTTCTTCTGCCAGAAGGTCCTTAGTCTTTGTAATTCTCTTCCACAGAGTGCAACGGAGGCTGGGTCATTGAATATATTCAAGGCTGAGTTAGACAGATTTTTGATCTACAAGGGAGAAATGGTTATGGGGGTAGACAGGAAAGTAGTGTTAAGGGCACAATCAGATCAGCCATGATCTTATTGAATGGTGGAGCAAGCTCGAGGGGCCGAATGGCCTTCTCTTGCTCCCAATTCTTATGTTCTTATGAAAGAACTCCTGTTGACCCCCCAAAACACAGTACTTCCAGTAACCCCTACAGGAGGATTGACATGGTTAATAGCATCGGTTGGAGGGGATGGGAGGTGGATCCTTTCTGCTACTAAATGCATGTTTAACTGGCTGTATTTAAGAGTGAGCATTAACAGAAGCGATAAGGTCAAAACCGGCAGGTACTGCGCCAAATCGGCATGTGCTGACATCATGATCTGCTCATTTTGCACAATTTTGGCACACACAAGGGATGCCCACTCCACCACTCTTCAAAACATGGCAATTGGCACGAACTGCGCTGTAAGTGGTCATCAGCAGACCCCGCTGCCATTTTTATCTGAACTTTGCAGCCTATATGTATTCATTAACCCCAGCAATCTATGTATGTGTTTAGTTTCTGGCTGGTCCAGCTAGGTATCAGTGTCTGATCCCTCTGACCAGCTAGTAGAGTTATATTCTTTTCCATTTGTTCTCAGGATATGGGTGACGCCAGCAAAGCTCCATTTATTGCCCATCACTGGTTGTCTTAAGGGAATGAATCTTAGGAAGTTGAAGAAATTGAAAAGAAGAAAATGTGTGAATTAGAAAACTTGAAAGTGATGTAGAGGCATTCCTCTAATATTGCTGCCCCTGTCCTTGGTAGTAGTGATGGCCAGAATGAAAGGTGCAGTCAAAGTAATCTTAGTAAGCTGTTGGAGTGTATCTATCGATGGCACATACTACAGAAGTGGCTACTGACTCAAGTGGCAGGGTACTGGTCAAATGGACTGCTCTGCCATACATAGCATAGAGCTGTTGCGACTGCACCCATCCAGTGAGGTAGCTCGTATTCCATCACATTTTTTCATGATGCTAATAGACAATGAAAAGGATTTGTAGAGTCAGCAGGTGAGTGACCACCACAGAGGTCAGAGCCTCTTGTCACCACAGTATTTGATATGACTGATTTGAATAAGCTTCTTGTCAATGATAATTCGGAAAATGTTGACAGCAGAGAATTCAACAATGGTGAAGACATTGAATGTCAAAGGGTGATTTTGTTTTCCCCTGATGTAAGTGGTCAGCCAATCTCCCCAGAAGCCTAGAGCAGAATACAAAGAATCATGAAGAAATTGCAACATGGAAACAGGCCTATCAGCCCAACCAGTCCACATTGGGGTTTTTTTTCCACACAAGTAATAGTCCTAATTTTATGTCACTTCTTCCCATATCCATAATTCCTCCTTTATTTCAGTCACCTATCTAACTGTTATAGCATGGTTTCTGTTTGAATCACTAATTCTGGAAACACATGCTACTGTCTTATGCCCTCTGTGTAATAAAGTTTTTCCTGCTCTATGCCCTAGAGCTCTTCATTCTCGACCCTTCAATCAATGGAAAGAATATGTTTGTATCTACTACGTTCCATTTCATCTTAATGTTAACCAGCTCTATTAAATCACCCCATAATCCTCTTTGTTCTGAAAGAAACAACCCCAATTTATTCTTTGTATTTGTATGTCCCCGTACCAGGCAGTATCCCAGTGAAATCAAAGCAGGAAATGCTGGAATGACTCAGCAGGTGAGGCAATATCTGTGGAGAGAGATAGAGTGAACATTTCAGGTTAATGACCTTTCATCAGAATTGGTGAATTTGTATTGTTACCTTTCTATCACCTCAAATTCCTCTCCATGGTGTGGAGACCAAAAATGTGCACAATACTCAGCTCTGATCTTACTTAAAACAACAACAACTTCTATTGATATAGCACCTTCAGCAAACATCCCAAGGTGTTTCACAAGACCATTATAAAACAAAGTATGACACCGAACCACGAGATATTAAGTTTGACGACCACAATCTTGGTCAAAGAGGCAGGTTTTCTTGAAAGAGAAAACCAAAGTGATGTAGGGAGGTAATTCCAGAGTTTGGGGCCTAGGCACGCCCACCACTGGTGCACCAATTAAAATTGTGGATATGCAAGAAGCCAGAATTAAATGAGTGCAGATATTTCAGAGGGTTGTGGTGCTGGAGGAGATTACAGAGATAGGGAGGGGCAAGACCATGGAAGGATTTGGAAACAAGGATAGGAATTTTAAAATCAAGACGTTGCCTGACCAGGAGCCAATGTAGATCAGTAAGCACAGGGGTGACAGGAGAATGGGACTTGCTGTGAGTTAAGGCACGCATAGCAGAGTTTTGGATGACCTCAAGTTTACAGAGGGTAGAATGTGTGAGATGAGCCAGGAGTGCCTTGGAATAGACCAGTGTAGAGGAAAAGAAGTTATGAATGAAGGTTTCAGCAGCAGTTGAACTGAGATAGGGGCAAAATCGGGTAAAGTTATAGAGGTGGAAATAGGCGGTCTTAGCAATGGTACGAATATGTGGTTGGAAGTTCATCTTGGCATCAAATATGACACCAAGGTTACGAATGGTTTAGTCTCAGGCTATTGCCAGGGAGAGGAATGATGTTGGTAGTTAGGAATGGAGTACGGCGTGGGGACTGAAAACAACGGCTTCAGCCTTCCAAATATTTAATTGGAGGAAATTTCTGCTCATCCTGTACTGGATGTTGGATAAGCAGCCTAATAATTTAGGTACAACGGAGGAGCCGTAAGAAGTGGTGGTGAGGTAAAGCTGGGTGGCTTCAGCGCACATGTGAAAACTAACACTGAGCTATCTAATAATGTCGCCGAGGGGCAGCATGTAGATAAGAAGTAGGATGGGACTGAGAACATATCCTTGGTTTCATATTTGTTCAGGATTAGATTTTGACTAATCTCCCTGGTGCTTAAACAGATTGTACATAGCAGAATTATTCATCCTAGTCTATAATTTGTGGATTCAATCTCGCATTTGGTTTGTGTGTATATTCATGTCCAATCTGTTAGGAGTTCTAATGAGCTCTTTCCCACAATTACAGATATGAAATATGAATTTCAGGGAGCCTAGGATTGAACCTTAAATTAAAGTCCAAAGTAAATCTGTATTTCCATTGTCTGTGCCATACATGTGATCTACACTAAAATACTATTACTATATCAACCACGTTCATCACTTATCATAGAGGGTGAAAAGTGATCAAACTGAAGACATTGGTACATTGCGCTGTTATTACTTTACTGTCCCATCAGCTTTATCTTTTTGGTAGTTTAACTCAGTTAGGTGATATCACCTGATAAAAATCACAATTAAACTATAAAAATGCACTGTCGATCACGCTTATCAGGTGTGACCCTTTAACGACTGCAGTAACATTTCTATATCAAATCTTAAAAAAAACTTATTTATTTTATTGAGATATATAACTAAATGGAAATGTCTTGAAAATTGCTTGGTGATATTAATATAAAACATTCTAATATGTTTGCATGAAATTCCTTTGCCGACCATTTGAAAGACCCAGTAACCCATTAAATTATTTAGTGCCTTTGTTAGACTAGCAATCATAGAGGTTTCATGTGAACATTATCTGCATTAAATCAAATTTTCTTTTATTCATTGCCACAGGTATGGAACAAGGTTACATTCTTTTTCAGGTAATAACATTTCTGTTGTCTTAGGCTGAACTTCCGTCCCCCTATGGGGGGGCAAGTATGGAGGTGCCTGCCGTCTGACAACTAATTATCCAATTTGGGGAACATCATTGCACAGTGCGAGGTCATGACCCCCATTTGACCCCGATGTCAGGGTCCTGATCCAAAACCCAAAATCCTGCCTATAGTTGCTACTTCTGTCAAGAAGTATTTTGGTCTTTTAGTTTGGGATTCTAGATGCATTGCATGTTAGTGGTAAATTTAAAACTGATTTTGTTACCTGCTTTCTGTTCCATGTGTATGTGTGGGTGGGGCAGGGTAGAAGGAATTAATATTTTGTTATCCGATTCAGAACCCCAGCATGTAACCAAGATATAAATTATTTAGAAAACAATGGAAGTTTCACATATAGTCCTATCAGGCAAGTGTCAATGAATGAGCATTCAGAAGCAGCCATCATCCCTAATGCCTGGCCATCAGAATAATAGTCTTCATTTTATGAAAACAGCCCAGAATGATTCACCTGGGAACCAAGGCACTAGGAGGAGGGGATGAAAATGTACAGTTTATTTACCTAGAATATATAACAAATTTAAAAATTGTTTACCTGCCTTTAAGAAAGGGTCTAAAGTTCATTCACAATAACTTGATTAGTAATGAAAAATCACTTTTGTTCTGCGATGTGAAGTTTCTGGACCAACAGCCCTAGACTCATCAATTCACTCAGATCATCCGTATTTTCAGGTTACTGCAGAGAAACAGATTTCTGATCTATGGTCTATTGGTAAAAGTAACCAAAAAGATCTCAAAATACTTTGTAATTTTGTCTCAAAGTAATTTACACAATATACACTAGGGTTAAGTATTGCATTGCTATTTATTTCTGCTGATTTAACCTGTTCAGTATGTATTTTTCTGTTAATTTATAACTAAATACCACACATTGGAGCCACGCAGAACAACTTAAGGCTAACTCGCAATGAAAAACTGGCAGTGTGCAACAACAACATTTTAAAGGGAACATTGCTCTAGCACTGCCATTTTCAACTTCAACACTCCAACAAACATTGTCTCAATCTCACACAGCTGGACATATGTTCACCAGCTGAAAGGACCCCCTAACAGTGCTATTTATAGGGATCATCAACCACTCTCAGGGTAGTCGCTGGTTGATTTCTACTGGCTGCTGCTGAGTTAAGTTTCAAGTGTTTGATGGTTTGGACTGTCAGATAAAGTTGAAGTAGCCAGGATGTGGTGACACATAGCGAAGGCCTTGGTTCTGTTTTGACGATTCTGCTCAGACCACTTGCTCCCAGTCATGTGTGCAGTAGATTCTATCCACCTTGGCTGCAGCATTACAGAGAGAATGAGAGGCCACTCAGAGAAAGGCAGGCTGCCCAAAGAGGGAGGACGAAGAAGGGTACTTGGGCTCACAGTGGGAGACTGTATCCACCCAGGGTCTTCAGTGAGGAATTCGCCTACCTCAGCCTCAGCAAGGAACAGCCTGCCCTAGTGCTCCTACTCAGTGCAACACCTGTAGCTGCAGCATGGCTGGTGGAAGGCAACTGACTTTCAGTGAGGTAGACTGTAGATGGCCTTGCAGGACAACCTCAAGCAGTTCTGCCTCTTAAATACCTGGCCTCACACTGCATTGTCTCAGCTTATGTGGCAGTGGTCTGGGCTGGCTAGCTGACAGGCAATAAAAAGAGCTCCGGCAGAGTGGCAGCAGTGGGAGGACCAATGATGTCATCCTGAGAGAGTACAGATTGGTGGACTGCTGTGAGACCCTGCATACATCTCTGATCAATGGAATCGGCAGCCTAAACCTGCACGGCAACAAACTGAGCTTACATGACATCAGTCTGAGCTTCCACTGTAGCACTCAGACATTAGGTGGCTTCTGCTTGTGCTGGAATGGAAGCTGAGATATTGGCCATCAGATGCTGTGTCATAGCTGGATCTGCAAGTGTTCTCATGGGATTGGCCAGGGCTTCCATGCTGGAAAGAATGAGTGCCTAATTCTGCCCAAGGCCCAGTGCCTAGTTGGTGACAGGTTCCTCCAAGCTTGTCAACAGTGAGAGCAGGATTTCAGGCAGGCCTGTCAATATACCAAGCATTCCTCTGTGCCTATCCATCAGCCTTTTGTTTTAGGCTGACCCATTGAACTCCTGATTTGAGCCCTCTGCAGCAGAACTCATGCGTAGCTCTCCATCCACTCTGGCAGCTGCACTACCCTAACCACTGCCCTGGATGCAGTCCACTCACATGCAGCGACTCACTGCCTCTTTGAAGAATGCACAGTGCATTCAGAGCGAGTGATCGCGTTTCCTCACCATTGGTCTCTTTTTCTTCTTCTACCTCTTCTTGTTCCTACACCATATTCTGCTCAGGTTGTAGTTCTTAGATATCTGAAAGGAGAAAGATACAAGGGTAGGGTTGTGGTGAGGGAAAGAAGAAAGCGGGAAGTGCAAGCTTAGACAATCTGCAGCTTACAAATCAATGAGAGAAGTGAGAAGGAGGATTAGAGATGAACATACCATCATCTTCAATTGTTTGAGCCACAGCACTGGCCACAGCCTCATTCATGGCCCCGCCAATGGTGTTGACCATGATCTCCTCCATTGGGGTGAGGAAATGCAGCTCTGTCTGTCCCCTGCTGCCTACGGTTGTATGTCACCTTGTCCTGCAAGAGTGAGGGAGATACGTCAATGAATGTGGTGCAATGTGTTTAGGTGATGTGACTGTCATGGTTGAATAGCTGGCAGTGTGTGCAAGCTCTGAGATGTGTGTGGCTTGCAGCAATGCAAAGCATGTGAGGGTGAAATGAAGCAAGAAGGTGAGTTATGAGTCACGTTTGATAGAGATTGTTGGTGGGTGAATGATATGGGTGTGTTGAAATGGGAGGCGTGCAACACTAATACTACAATTGTAAAGATGTGCCATTTGAAGATAATTCACTGACCTTGACCACTCTTGTGAGGTTATTAAACTTCTTCCTGCACTGCGGCCATGTCCTCAGGGCTACACTGCAGGCATTGACAGCAATGGCTAACTGCTTCCACTGCCTTCACAAAGTTTGTTTGGAGAGTTTCTGGAACCACTGTAGATAGAGGACCTCACTCCTCCTGTGCACCTCATTCATCAAGGCCTGCAGAGCTGTGTCAGAAAACTGGAGCACATCCTCTGCCCTGTTGCACCATATTAAGTATCCTTGCGGGTCAGACACTCTTCCCCAGATACACTTCCACCACTTGCTGTAGACACAAGGTATCTCCCTTTTAAGAGGTGCAGGTTGGCTTGAAGAAATAGCCTTGAATGAACTTGGCTGCCCTGCTGAGGCTTTCAGCCACTCAACAGCATGTTTAGTGCTGGGCTGTATGCTACTATTGTTTAAATTAGCAGACAGCATGAAGTTTGCATGCTGTCTGCACCAAAAGGAAAAGCTGCAGATTAATGCTGCATCAGGATTCCTGTGCCAGTTTTGGGGGGCTATCAAATTTAGCCTCCATGTGTTTTCCCAACTATTGAACAGACCGGTAGCATATGATGGAATCATGTAATATCTCTATTATTACCTACTGGTAAGAAAAAATAGCTACTCAATCTTGAGCTATGCTAAATCTCATTGACTGCATGCATAACAATAAATATGATTCACAAGAGAACAGACCTATAGAAGCAGCAAAATCATAGGACACATCTTTGCCCAAAGTGTGGTGAGAATGTTGGAACTCTGTACCACAGGGAACGGTTAAAGTGAATAGTGTAGATGCACTTATGGGAAAGCCAGACAAGCATATCAGGGATATCAGAGGGAATGGAATAGAGAACAGCATTTTACGGGACTGGAATGGGGGGGGTTGAGTGTGGGGGGAGGGGTAGCTGGGGGGTGTGAGCAGTTGGACTTCCGGCCCTCACTCAGGAGGAAGTTCCGCCCTCAGGACTGTCAGCGGATCTCATTAGCCAGCAGCTCCATAACTCCTGGCAGCACCAGAGCTCAGTTGTGTGCACTGCTGGGGCTGGAGGAAGAAAGCCTAAGAGGCACGTAACTACCCTGAGAAGCCCCAGAGTATTAGAATGGGCAGGGATCCCAGAGCAAAGGGAGGTGGGGACAGGGGTGTAGTGGGCTGGTTCTGTCAGGCAGATGGCATGGAAGGAAGGGTGGTGATATCTTGGGGATGTTCTCGATGCACACAGGGCACCCCTGAGTGAGGTACCCCTGATCCTTCCTGTCTTTGTTCATGTAAGCCTGTAAAAACCATGTTATGGCATAGGTAGCATATTATTCAGGTCAATAAGGTTGTTAACAAACCTAAATGACCTTTAATTATTTATTTGCATATGTCAGGCAGGCTGCCTAGCATATTATGGAGGTGAGCTTGGGGGTGGGTAGGAAGGTGATAGGCTAGCCAGCCGACCTATTTTATGTGCCTTCCGCCCTTCACCAAAAACACACCCAAAGGAGACACATAAAATCCAGCCAGAAGGTTATGATGATAGATTTAAATGAGGAAAGATAATATGAGGCTCCTGCGGAGCATAAATACTACCATGGACTAGATGGGTTGAATGGATTGTTTCTGTGCCATATATCCTAGTAATCTCATGTAATCCAATAACATGCCCTGTAAATTAAAACATATTCTTAGATTCTGTGCATTATTACATAGTAAGACTAGAACAATCAGCCATATATATGTATGAAAAAATACTTTTGTACAACAATAATGTCTGTACAGTACTTTGGAACCAAAACACAGCATTCAAGAGAGTTAACAATATGACTTAACTCATATAATTATGACACTCATTTCTTTGCACTTCCAATGACCAAACCTATAAAATATGAGTAGGTGTTTATGACCATTTTTATTGCTATCTGACTATATTAAAGGAGAAAGCACATTCAGCTCCTCCTTTTCAGGCTGAGGATACTGAGCAGATTGGTTCCAAGCTCCTTACATCTTTCTGTTTCTCTCCTAAAGGCTTATTTTCATAAGAAACAATTATTCAAAGGGTTGAGGACCTTCGAAGACTGGAGAAGCTATGAATATGGAAATAGTCAGAAGCCTAACAATGATTGATTTGCCCTGTCCTGAACATGCCACCAACTGCAATGACACATCCTGTCTGTTGCCTATTGACAATTTTAACCAAACTATGAGCCTTATTTTAAGTACTGTGCTGACAATTCTGTTGGCTTTGGTGATGTTTTCCATGGGTTGCAATGTCGAAGCAAAAAAGCTTTGGGGCCACATTAAGAGACCTTGGGGTATATGTGTGGGCTTTCTTTGTCAGTTTGGTATTATGCCTCTCACAGCCTTTCTGCTGTCAACGGCCTTTAATATTCACCCTGTTCAAGCGGTTGCAGTATTAATAATGGGATGCTGTCCAGGTGGAACAGGTTCAAACATCATGACCTACTGGATGGATGGGGACATGGATCTTAGGTAAGTAGATAACTTCACTCTAGTATTATCATGGTATGTTTTTCCAATAAGACTAACTATACTCATAAGTAACCCATTACATTGGCTTGTTGTCTAACAAAATATTAAATGTAGTCATTTTCAAAATGGCATGTTTCTGCTATTCATACATTATTACCACCTAATGTAAGATTTACTTCTTCTGGAGGAGTTGTATATTATTAGAAATTGATACTAACAAGAAAACTGCCATAAAATCAAAATCTATTGATTGATAGCTTATCTATTGCTCTATTGCACATTGATAATTGTTAAAATGGAGTCAATTGTTGACAATATTGACCACAAAGTATTTTTGGCCTTGCGGACCAAAAACTCATCAGCCAAGCTTTGCTGCCTCTGCTTGAGCCAGCCCATGATTTTCTGTCATTCACTTTAATCAGCAGAGGGTCACAGGCTGGTGAATACAGGAAACCTTGGCCAGCATGCCAACAGTATTAGAAACATTTTACATACTTTCACATGTGTGAGCTGTATATACTTAATCGTCATGACAATAATGGTTTTATCCAGGTTTATACTGACTTTATACATAATGTGTCTCCGATATTTATTCGATTCTGTATTAATTTGATGGCATGGATGTCAGAGTACAGGATGGAGCTTGGCTGTGAATCACTGTTAACACTGTGGAGGCACAGGTATGAAGACTGCATAAGGTCCTGAGGATACCAGTGGGTGTGAAACTGGGTATTAGTGTGAGTTGCAGCCTTTAGCAGAGAAAGGATTTATACTAACTTTATACATAATGTGTCTCCAATATTTATTCTATTCTGTATTAACCCTGTCTGACATGTGAACTGCTTATCATGGCAACACAGAAAAATTGTACTTTCACGTTGCCTATGCATTAAAATTTCATTGAGGTGCATTTGAGGAGGACAAATTTAACTCACTAAACCAAGCAAAGAGATACATGCAGATTGAACAGATAACATATAGAGAATAACACATATTCCTAATGAAAAGGTCAAACTTTGGGCTGAATCTTCGGCTCAGTGAGCAGGGGCTGGGCCCACTCATCAAGGCGTAAAATGACACGTGGTGACGTTGGGCATGCATCCCAATGTCACTGCGTGTCATTTAGATTTTCAGTTCGGCTCGGCTGCACGCCCACCGAACTGTCAAAGACCTGTTAAGGCCATTAATGAACTAATTAAGCCTATTGAGAAAGTTGCCCATCCAACTTTAAGGTTGGCAGGCAGGTGAAGAGCCCAGGCGGCCTTTGCATTTTTCATGGAACCTCATCCGTGGGTGGGATGAGGTTTCATGAAGGGTTTATAAATTAAATAAATTTTTTCATTAAAGTTCATTGACATGTCCCAGCTCATGTGACACTGTCACATGAGGAGACATGTCCTAAATTATTTTTCTCCTTTATTAAAATTTTTGGAAGTTAATCTAATCTCCCTGAGGCAGCTCAGTGCCTCAGGGAGATTTCTGCGCTCTTTCGTGCACATGCACAAAAAGAGCGCAGGCCCCAACTCAGGGAACCACCTGCCCACCACCCCCCCACACCCACCTCCCCACCCCCCCCCCTCTGCCCACACAGGGAGCACTCAGCGCTTCTGGACGCGCGTCACGCTGGGCAGGCCTAAATTGGCCTGCCCACATAAAATGGCGGTGCAGACCCGATCAGGGGCGCCCAATCGGGTCCACACCCGCCCACACCTGTCCCCGCACAACCCCCCCCAACGGGGGGAACATTCTACCCCTTAATTTTAATTGGTCATATGTATTTTGCAATATTGTGCAGTGAGAATAAAAAAGACCATCAGTTATTTATTATTATTCATCAGCTTGCATTTTGTGACACATTTCAGAATCCTCTTTGCTTCCTTTCTCTGCTAAAGACTGCAACTCACACTAAGACCCAGTTTCACACCCACTGGTATCATTCAGGACCTTATGTTCTCTTCATGCCTTTGCCTCCACAGTGTTAACAGGGATTCAGAGCCAAGCTCCACCCAATAATCTGACATCCACACCATCAAAGTTTCTAGCGGGGTCACTGTATGATAAGCAACAGAAGGAATATTACCCTTGCCTGAAAATTGAAACCAAACATAGTTGACCATTTCTGAAGTAAGTAGGACGATACCAATCTGCTCATCCAGCCACTTCTGTTTTGTTAGCCATGGCTACCAAATGTGGAAATTTTTCAATTTGCCGCTAGGATCTATAACTGGCATTGCAGATCAGCCATCCGATAAACAGAAATACAAATTGGGTTGTTAATTCTGGTTTTATGTCCAGTAAGCAAATTTCAAATCAACCCCAGCATTTTTTACTTCAAATTGCTAACCTTTCTCCATATCCGTATTAGCTCATTTGCCATGTAGATATTTATACTTCATTCCAACACTTCAATATATTCTATATCCATGCTTTTCTGGGGACAATGCATTCTACATTCTCACAATATTTTGATCAACTTTTCTGCATCTATCTGGCTTTCATTCTAATTCTAAGTTATGGCTATGTATAAATTATATTCTTATAGAGCCTGGCCAAAGGTTTTCATCCATCTGTGCTCTCCATATACAATGTACACTGATGGACATCCAATGTGTTTCCAACATTTTCACCTTCCGTTTCTGATTTCCAGCCTATGAAATAATTTATATTTATCTATTTGTTTCTCATTCCCCTTCTTATTTTATCAAAAATGTGTATCTTTGAAGCAATAAGAAGGAATGTTGGAAAGTTGGAATAAAAATGTTTAAATAATTATAAATAATGGTTTGTAGGTTAACCTTGCACAGTAATGGAGATTTTTTTACTCCATTTCAGTTATTGCCCAATGGTGATATTTAAATGAGTTGTCACACACATAACTTATATTCCTAACATCATGACTATTCAGTTATACTGAGCAATTATAAAGGAAAGTTAAACACCATTACTGTTTAAAATCAGTGACAACAGGCTGGATACAAAAGGACTGAAATTAGTCTGAGGTAATAATGCAAGTTGAGTGTTAACACGTCAGCAGCTGGTTTTACATACTGCATGATAAAAAAGTCAGTCATAGTGTGAAGTAGGCTGCCGACCTGCTATCACCCAATTTGCTCTATCACAAAGATCAATTTCACCTCCAAAGATGAATTTCACCTCAACCTTATTAGGAAGGTATTGTTAGCAATTAACATACATGGTGAAAGATGAAATTCTACTTGTTAATTTAATTACCACTAAGAGCCACTTTTCAGTGGATTAGTTAACACGTTTGCATTGTTTTCCTGTCTGTCATTTCAAACTAAACAGATTAACGCCTACATCTTAAAAATTATGTTAACCAGCACATTAAAAACAGCACAAAAGCAAACTGAAAGCTAAATGGCGATCTGCCCTGACCTATGGAATATGAAGAATTGGATTGGCAATCTTTAATTTTGTTATCTGAAATAGTCTGCCTGTGACTTATTCAGAGCAGAAGATGTAAGGAAAAGCTACAACAGCTGTGCAATTAAATCAACTTTCCTAGGGTAAATATTCAGTGAGGCATTATAGCATTAGGTGATTATTTGAATAGAAACAATGGGCAGGATTTTCCACACTCGCCTGCCACCAGGATCTTCCAGTCCCGCTGCAAGTCAGTGGACTTCTGGCTGGGGCACCACCTCGCCCGCGACGGGTCCCACCCATGACGGGGCCGGAAAATCCCAGCCAATGTGTAGGGATACAGGGAAAAGGCAGGGCAATGGCACTAGGTCATAATGCTCATTTGGAGAGCCATTGCAGACAACAACGGGCCGAATGGCCTCCTTCTGTGCCATTAAAATTCTGTGATTCTGTGATTATCTAATCCAGCATCCAATTATTTCATATTATTTACAATTGGAGCTCTAACAGGCACAACCTTTATTTTATTAGCAAATTCAAACTGAAAACAGTGTTTGTTTGTTATAGTGCGTTTCTCTGCTCATATACCACAACATAATTTCAAGGGCTAAGAACTTATTTTTCTGCTTAGTATTGCTTTCCACATTTATTTTAAAATATTTTTGCTTTCAGCATAAGTATGACAACGTGTTCCACAATACTGGGGATGGGAATGATGCCTCTTTGCCTCTTCATCTACACCAAAACCTGGGTTAACACAGATGCCATCCAGGTCCCTTATGACAGCATAGGTAATTTGTGAACACCAAATTTCACAATAATTGTCAGAACATGAGTCTATATTTTAGCATGTCCAGTTATGGGAAATGAATAAAGCTGAAACTTATATATTCTAGGCATTACCCTGGCAAGCCTCTTAATTCCCGTTGGTATTGGGGTTTACGTGAACTATAGATGGCCAGAAAAGGCCAAGATAATATTGAAGGTAAGCAACTTCAAACACTTTTGAAACTAGGGAGGAATTTAAGACCCAGTGGGATATTACAGTCCTGCCAAACTGAGTGGAGATTTAAATGGTTCGCTGCATCCGCCGGGGGGAGGCACGCCACAGCGGAGCTGTAAATTCCTGGCCCATGACAATTTAAACCTGTCCAAATTACTAATCTAATTTTAGCACGCAGCTCTCCCCAGCAGCAACACAAGAGAAAATGATTCCCTATATGTTGCTGATTCATTTTGTCATGTTTTACTTGAAAATTTCTAAGACTGATTTATAATCATGGTTAAAGATCTAATGCATGTGGATATTTACTGAAATTTAGGCAACAAGACAAAAATAAAATTTTGTCAACAATTATTTCTATTAGCTATCAAATTGCAAGTGAAATATTCATGTACCACATCGCATTTTGATAGATGGTATTCACAGGACAGTGATACTTTGTCCGTATTTGCATGAAACTCAACACCAATGCTGATCCTGCCTTTCAGTGATGCTTCTAACTCAGGTCTCCAGGTTTCAAGGTGTACAATATTCAGAAAACAATTAGCCACTTGTTAAAATCTGTGCATTTTACTGCCTTGGATGGAAATTGCATGGATACTTGATGGAAATAAACCTAGAAATAAACCTAAACGTAGCAGGGCTACGGGGGGGGTGGAAGGCGAATGGGACTGACTGGATTGCTCTACTGAGAGCAGCTATGAACTCAATGGGCTGAATGTCTTCCTTCTGTGCCGTAGTGATTCTGACTTTTCGAATTCCAAAATAATCTTTTCTCCCTAGATTGGCTCTTTCACTGGAATGTTCCTCATAGTTGCTATAGCTGTGACTGGAGCCCTCCTGTACAGAGGATCCTGGGTAACATCGCCTTCCCTGTGGATCATTGGAACTATCTATCCAGCTATTGGGTATTCATTAGGATTTCTTTTGGCTCGTATTGCCGGTCAGCCTTGGTTCAGGTACAGATTTTTTGTGAAATCATAAATTAAGTATTGTTACATGATGCACTGATGTAATTTGTAATCCAGCTTTCCAGAGGAGAAACCAAAACAGAAATAGCTGGAAAGACAGTCACAGCACAGAACATGCAATGAATATTTCAGGCTCCGACTGTTCTTCAGAATTGAAAAATAAGTGATAAACATGTATGCTTGAACCAGAATAAGGGAACTAGGAGGCAAAAGCAGACCAAGACACACACAGGTAGGAATCGCTGGCCCCGATTTTAACTCTGCACAAGTGAATGGTCTTGAGTGAGTTAAAATCTCACCTTCAGTATCAGTGGTGACTGGATGATCGCAACTGAATAACAGCCACAAGCATGAAATACAGTAAAGAACCATTGTGTGAGAAATTGAGCTTGTTAGCACTTGTTTGTTGGGATCTATGGGTGCCCCTAGACTTCTAAAATGCCATCTTCAGCCTACTGGCATACTTAAGGGACGAATTGTGCCAGAAGCCACATTGGTGAAGGTATTAGCATATGTGCAGTCAACTTCTGCCAGACATATGCAGAATGGGCAGATAATGAATTCACTCAGTATGCAATGTGGATCTGATGCAAGTGGTTTCATTTTCATACTCAACTACAATCTAATGCAATCTCTTAACCTTGCACAGCTGAACATGCAGCCAACAACAGGAAGGACCCTGCACTAGTGCTATTTAAAGGGATCATTAACTACTCACAAGTTAGTTGCTGGTTGATTTCTTCTAACTGTTGCTGTGATTCTACAAGTGTTTCGTGCTTTCTATAGGTATTTCAAGTTGCAAAAGTCTATAGAAAGTGGATTGGCAGATGTTGAAGGACATTTTGATGACTTCAAGGCTTCTGCACAAGCCGGCTGCTCCCAGAAATAGATGCCCTAACAGGTATAGCCCTTGAAATACATCATATTTGAGAGACTGAACAGAGGCATGCAGAGCAGAACAAACTGCTGGCAGAGTAAGGAAGAGACGGAGGAGGGCTCTCAGCTGGGGACCATATCCATTCAGGATGTTCAGGGAGCAATTCTCCTACCTGACCCTGAGCGAGGAACCGTGTGTCAGATGTTTGCACTTCAATAAGGACATCCTCACTGACATTTGCCAACTGCAGCAGCCACAACCTCAGGGCAGGGCAAGGACCACATTGTCAGTGGCTGTGGAGGTGCCAGTGGAAATGAACTTTTATGTATTTGTCTCCTTCCTGGCTGAAGCTGAAGATATTTGCAATATTTAACACTTTATCATCCCTCCATTGCATAAGAGAAGTCACTGAGGCTTTGCATTCAAATGCAAAAACCTACATTTCATTCTCTCTTCCCAGATAGGAGCAGGCGGAGCAAGCACACAGCTTCACCAGGATTGCAGGATTGTCCGTGGTGCAAGGTACCACTGACTGCATGCACGTCATTTGCAGACATCACATATCAACTCTACTCAAACCAAAACTGACAGGAATTCCATTCTCTCAACATCCAGCTGGGTGTGTGGTCTTAGCCAGTGAATCATGTGGGTCAATGTCCAGTATCCTAGCAGCAATCATGATGACTTCATTCTGTGGCAGGCCAGTGAGCCAGCTGTATTTGAGCCATCATAACAAATCGCCTAGTGGCTACAGAGCGATGAGGGCTATCCGCTGATGACATGGTTCATGAATCCGGTGCACAACACGCACGTACATGCTCCGCCTATATACAGTGAAAACCATGCTGCCACATAGAAATGTGATAGAACAGACCATTGAGGTGCTGAAACAACACTTTTGCTGCCCAGGCCACTCTAGAGGAGTCCTGCAGATTCACAGTGGACTGCTGCATGCTGCACAATCTGACCATCAATTATATGGACAGCAGCTGAGGAACAGGAACATGAAGAGGAGGAATATCCAGACAATAGGCAACCTAGACAATCGCTTCCTGCCTGGGCAGTCTGTCCAGTACTTATCTGTGTGAGATACCAGTAACTGCAACCCCAATTCCCCATTCTCCAATCGTTCCCACAGCTTAGCTTCCTTCTGTCGCTGACAGCAGAGCATCCACTTGGACAAAATGCAAAAATAAAAGCCACTACAAAATAAACATTCAAAACTAAATGTATAATGAAATCCTGCCAAATTCTATGCAAACATAAACTAAGCACCCTTATGCACTCTCTTAGAGCCTGTCTTGTGGATCCCTTTGCCTGTCCTAGTGCTTCTAGGCAGTGCTACCCATGTGGCTGTAGGATGGCTCGTGAAAGGCTGCTGACTTTCCATGGAGAAGACTGTAGATGGCCTTGCAGGATGAACTTGAGCAGCCCTGACTCAAGAAGGCCCAGCTGTGGACTGTACCAACTTGGCATGAATGGCAGCAGTCTGCATTGGCTTGCTGACAGGCAACAGCAAGTGGGAGGAGTGGGAAGACAAATGCTATCTTCCAAAGAAAGGACTGCAGGTTCATACTCCATAGAGCCACCGTTACTCCCCCAGGGCAGCCCTTAGCAACCCTAGGAACCTGTTGGAGGACAGAATGATGAACTGCTGTGACACCATTAAAAACCCCTTTCAACACTGTAACCCACATCCATGATGTGAACTAACCTTACATGGCCTCAGCCTGCAGCACTCATGATATTGGGCAGCTGCTGCTTGTGCTGCAGTGGAAGCTGCAACATTGGCCACCGGATACTGCATCATAGATGGGTTCACCAGAGTGCAAATAGAGTCGGGCACCATTCCCATGCTGGAAGGGATAGACTCCAAGTGCTGCACAAAGCTCTATGTCAACTTGGTGTTGGACCCCTCCAGGCTCCTTGATATTGACCGCAAGCTTTCTGGCAGGCTTCCTAATGCACCAACTATTTTGTTGAGCATACCCATCTGTATTTGTCTATATGCTGGCCCATCAAAGTCCTCATCCAAGTCATCTTCAGTGGAATTTGTGTGCGACCTCACCCACCGGCGAGCTAGTATCTGATTATACCACTTTAGGTAATTAAGATCCCACATTGTTTGTGAAAAAGCAAAATTGAGTTCTCCCTGCATCTTGGTCAACCAACACCACAAAAACTGATTATCTGATTATTTATCTTACCGCTGTATGCAAATTGGCTGCTGCACTGTAACAGTGAATACACTTCAAAAAGATTTCATTCGCTGTGAAGCATTTTGGAGCATTTTTAGGTGGTGAAAGTATTATATCAATGCAAATTCTCTCTAATGCATTTTGTAATTCCTGTGCTGCTTGCTGTACCCTTGTAGGTTGGGATCATTCGCAAACTTTATCAATTTGTTTTGCAATTCTGAATTGAGGCCATTTGCAACAGTGAGAAACAGTACTGGTCTCAGCTCCACACCCTGGGCCAACTTGCTCAGTATTTCATCCCTTCCCAAAATAACTCCTCTAATACGTACTTCCTGTTTTCTTCAGTTCAGGTCCATTCTTAACCAAGGTTTATTGTGAATTCCTAGAGTTCCAAGTTTAACCAAGAGCCTTTTGTGTAAAAATTAGCCAAATCCCTTTTGGAAGTCTAGGTACACCATGCCATAGAACTTACCACTGTTCACCAGAGATACCATTTCCTCATCTACACCCAACAATCGTTCCACTAAGTTACTTTTGGTGCTTGTTTAATGGCTCCCCACCCACCCTACCCCAACTCATTCCCTTTTTCTGGTTCTGTTAAGATACTTATACACCCCTTTTTTCTTAATTCTCAAGATATAAGCCAAGAAAATCGATTGCCTACTCTTTCTACAGGTGCATACTGGCCTGTTGTGTTTTCAAATTTTTATTTATTTCAGATTTCCATCTGGTAGTACTTGCTACTTATTTTTCAGAGGCAAATTTGAGATTAGTAACAAGGTACAACTATGAATAATTAACCAAAGAGAACTGAAACAAATTCAAGTTATTAAACTTATTGCTAAGTCAAATTCCTCTGGTGAAATCTTCAGTCAATGTTGCTGAGCATTGTGTATAATCTTGTGGTGGAGTGCTAATTTGCTATTTAAAAGTCGAGTTCGTTATCTAATTAGCATGCTTATGATCCTCCTTATTAGAATTTTAGTTACTCTATGTGTAACAACTGCTTAATTTTAAGGGTTGTATGATTCAATAACAAGGGAATGTTTGTGTTTTTAATGATTGTCCATTTTTTGCTATGTAGTCATTCACAAACATCTAACATTGATTTATCAAACCAGTATATAGTTCCAACCTTATTTTACAAATATCACATTCAACAAAAAGAACAAATTGTAAGCATATTAAGCAGTTGAACTGAAAAATTGTTTTCCAAAGGAATCTAAAACCATCTTCCTGATAGATGTAATCACCCAACTCAATTTAAGGGAGCAAAGATCTTAGCACACTTCTTTGTTTTACGAATTCAGTGCAGGTATTGTAATGTCTCATTAGTCATTCAACCAGCGTCTTCAACTCAACAATTACAATTTTTTTTTATCTTTCAGATGTCGCACTGTAGCTTTAGAGACTGGTGCACAGAACACTCAGCTCTGCACAACCATTGTCCAGCTCTCCTTTACACCTGACCAGCTTGTGCTCATGTTCACATTTCCACTCATCTACAGTGTGTTTCAAATTTTGTTTGCAGCTACAATGATTGGGCGTAAGTTTTTTGTTTTTCTTTTGCCTTCAATTAAAACACATTGGGAAGAAGCATACTAGACAGATCTGCACATAACGAGGAAGATAATGCAGAAGATTTCAGATTCCTATTTGGACAAATGTTGGGCAGGCCAAAACTGTACAGACCAAAGACAGGTTGTACCTGAACTGAGCTGGTGCCATTGTCCTTGCATAGAGGGTAATTAAGTTATAAAAGGAGGATTTAAATGAATAAAGCATGAGGGGAATGGTAAACAGAGCAGATTCAGAATGAGGGAAAAAGTGAAGGAAGCTGCACCTTATGGCATGGGGCAGGAAATGGTGGATAGCAGTTCAAGATTTGGCATTAAAATCACAGGAAAGTGTATGGATTGTAAACATATGATGAAATAAACACAGATTGGGTACTGGGGAAATGCATCCCTCAAACTCAATACATAAAATATGAGGAATCTTAGAAATAAAATCAGGAAACCTTGGAGATTCCTGTTGGACAGGGAAGCTCCAATACCATCAATGTCACAAAGGACTGAGTTCAACAATGACACAGGTTGGGTGAATATGCAGGAATACAGATTACTCCGTAGAGATAGAAAATGGAAATTGGGAGACAATGTGGCCTTTTATGAGAGAGAGCTTGATAACAGAAACAAAAACAGAAAATGCTGCAAATATGCTGCAGGTCAGGCAGCATCTGTGGAAAAAGCAACAGAGATAGCATTTCAGGTCAATGAACTTTCAGCAGTTCTGTCCCATGACCTAAAAGTTCATTGAACTGAAACATTGGCCCAGATCTTCCAGTCTCCGAATCATTAGAGACCGGATGTAGGACCCGAGATATTCAGCGGAACCACTCAGAATTCCCGATGCACCGACTCTGTGGGAATTGCCCAGGAAGTTTGAACTCCTGATGGGCAATTCCCCTGCTGCCTGGGACCCTCCGAACAGGTCTCCAACTCTGAGTTAGGGTTGGAGATTTGGGACAGTTCCGACTTGCTTACCTGGATAGTTACCCAGGAAATATTGGACAGAAAAATCCTAGTCCAGCTCCTGGACACCCCACCCCTGACCTTTCCCTCAACCACCCTCGCTGAACAATCGATTCAACCTGACTAGCCCCCATTACCCAAGTAACCTTCTGACTTTTACCAACTTTCCCTGACCCAACCTGACTAGCACCCCCCCCACCCCACTACCCTCCCCAACCTGACCTGACTTGACTAGCCCCCGACCTGACAACACTCCCTGACTTGACCCAATTACCCCTCAACCCACCTCACCTACCTGTCACACTACCCAGTTTCCACCTTGCTGAGCTGCCACCTAACCCACCTGCCACCCTATCCACTTGCCCACTTATCCTACCCACCCTATCCACTAACACGCCTACACATTCACCCATAAACTCATTCACGAACATACTGAAAAGCTGTTTAAACGTCCCAAGCTTTTCAGTGTGTTAAATAGCACTTACTGAAATATGGCAGCTATGTCATAAAAAGGGAGCATGGCTTGTCTTGCTACGACGATCCAGTGCTGCGAGGAAGCAGTTCGATTGAAGGTATGCCCTGTATTTCTGAAGAAGACAGAATCAGAAGAACCGGCCAGAAGTGCGAATCTCCAATGTGGCGCAGAAAAGTAGGAGTAAAGCAGCAATCTGATAGTGATTGCTGCTCCTCAGAAGATTCGGGCCATTAACTCGGCATCCACAGATGCTGCCTGATCTGCTGAGTATCTCCTGCATTTCCTGTTTCCAGCATCCATAGTATTTTGCTTTTGATTATTTATAGAGATGGATTTTATCTGGTCTGGGTGCAAATATGCTGTAAATTCCAGATAGGGATAGGAAACTAGCTTTGGCCATCTACCGGAGCCACCCAGATCAGGATTAGACACTGGACTCAAGGTTTCAAGGTAAGTAAGAGAAGGATGTACAAGAACAGATGCAATTATTATGTGTAGCTTTACTTTACATAGAGTAGGTTGGGAAATCTATAAACTAAAAGTCAGAACACAATCCAAGCCATGATATCGGTGCTATTACATGAAGAAAGGAACACAGTTGTGAGCAAGGCAAAAATAAAATCCATATGAAGTGAGACAAAAGATAATAAAGGATCAATCACACTATTGGTGCAGTCTACAGGAAAGGAGGTGGAGGAAAAAATATGCAAAGTAGGGAATTGAGTAAAAGAAAAGAATAATAATCATGGGGGATTTCAACTATCCTAACATTATTTGGACAGCAGAAGTAAGTAAAGGAGATAAGAGAACGGTGTTTCTACAGTGTGTTCATGACTCCTTTCTAGCCCAACATGTAAAAAGCTCAGTGGGATCATTTAATTCTGGACACAGGAAAGGGAATAAGAGAAGTAAAAGTAGGGTAACATCTGGGCAATAGGGCCATTATATCTTACGCTTTAAGATGATGATAGACAGGGACATTAGTATGATGAAAACCAGGTTAATAGATTGGAGAAAAGCTGATTTTGAGGGCTAAGCATAGAACTTTGGAAAAAAAATTGGGCAACAATATTTGCAAAGAAGATGTCGAACAGTAAAAGGCAATATTTAAAATGACGTTCAACAGAGTACAGAGAAAATATATTCTACTAAAAGGACAGAACAAACTAAATACTAGTGGAATAGACAAAAGGGAACAATCAAGGCTTAGGAAAGAGACATCCATTCTGTACATAGACAACACAGAAGTGTATGATAAAAGAGAATGTGAAAAGATTAGGAGCAAGTCAAAAAATAGGAAGGCAAAGAGGAACTATGAAATTAAGCTATCAAGGAACATAAAGCAAAATAGTAAAATATTTTACAAGCACATCAATTAAAAAAGATGGCTGGGATGGGACTAGGACCATTAAGCGATAGACAGGATAACATCACAGGTAACGACAGAGAGATGGCAGAAATATTAAATAATTATTTTGCTTCAAGTAGATATGACATTGAATGACATGAGTAATGAGATAAGTGCATTTTAAATAAAAAATGGGGATGTATTGAATAGCATCCACCATTTTAAAAGATTCCAGTGAAGAGATAGCATAGGCATTACCACACAGAATTCATTAGAAAAAGATTTAATGCCAGTGGACTGGAAGATAGCTAACGTAATTCTTATATTTATAAAAGGGGGACAAAACATTCCCAGGGAATTATAGACCAGTCAGAGTAACATGGCTGGTAGGAAAAGTAATGGAATTCCTACTAGAAAATAGAAGAATATCTAGATAAGCAAAATATAATAATGAATAGCATGCATTTCAAAACAGAAAATCTTACTTGACCAACCTTATTAGCAAAATTAAAAAGCAGAATCACAAAAATAATAATCTCTGGAACTGATCTATGAGAAAATTGGCATGGGGGAATAAGATCAGAGAGTTGAATGAATGGCTTAAAGATTGATGTGAAGAAATGGGTTTTGATTTGTGGGTCAGTGGCATTAGTAATGGGGAAAAGAGGGTGTTATACAGTTGGTATAGTCTTCATCTGAACCAAACTGGGACAAATGCCCCGGTAAATCATGAAAATTGGGCTGTAGAGGACTTTAAGCTAAATAGTTGGAGGGAGGGTGGGTGGGACATTTCACAGGAGATTTGGAAAGTTAAAGGACAAGGCAGTAGTGCAGGGTAGCAATACGACTAATGAGAACCAGAGTGTGACAGGAAGGGATAGAACATACAAACATAAGAGTAACCAGCAAATAGTGTGAGTAGGGGACAATGGTAAAAAGTCAGAAGTAAAGACTCTTTATCTGAATACACACAATATTCATAACAAGATGGATGAATGATAGGACAGATAGAAATTAATGGGTGTGATATGATAGCCATTACAGAGACATGGGTGGAATCGTCCAAGATTTGCACTAAGTGCGGTAGCAGGTGGGTAAAACGATGTTTTACCCGCCGGCCACAATGGTGGCTTTTCACGCCAAATCGTCACAAACCCACCGCATTAATTATGCATTCCCAGGAAATACACTGTTTCCATGCCGGGTGGGCTCTCATTCGCCTGCCATGTATCCACTCGCCGCATCATCACGCCGGGTGCCATATTTAAAGTGCAGCCGCATGCAAACCCCTCAATGCTTCCAGCCCATGACTGTTGCACAGAAGACATGGCCCTGAAAGGCAAAAAGACTGCAGCCTCCAGGTTGAATGACACATCCCTCAAGTGGCTTTTGGATGCAGTGGAGGCTCACCATAATGTCCTCTACCCCCGCTCTGGCCACAGGATGGGCAGCAACCTTACTAATCCGGCTTGGGAGGCGGTGGCAACGGTGGTCAGCGCCAATGTCCTGCAAAAGAGAACAGTCACCTAATGCCACAAGAGGATGAATGGTCACCTCCGTTCCGCCAGGGTAAGTCACTCTTCTCATCACTCTCAACTCTCACACTCACAAACCCAGCACACATCCACAGGGTCCTCACTCACTGACAGTTCAAGGGACATCATCATTCACTCTTTTACACACACCATCATTGCCCTCATGCCATCCATGGGACCACTCACCTCCCACAGATGCCAGGCATACTTATCATCTGGCCCTGCAGGCATCCCGCTCACACTCTCTCCATCTCTATTTATGCAGGACAAGCTGGCACACAACAAGAGGGAGAGGCCGCAGACTGGTGGAGGAATACCTGAAATCAAGGTCCTCGCGGTCTTTGAAAACAGAGCCATCCAGCTGGCCAGCTGGCCAGCTGAACAAGCTGGTCTGTTCCTGTGCTGACAGTGAGATTGGTGCTGCTCAACCAACTGAGGATCCAGCAGTGCAACATCCATTAGACAACCATGCTGTTCAAAGGCCACTGCCATGCACTAATTATCTCCCCTTGCTTTCGCAGGCACATCTGGGAAACAGCTGACAGAGTCCACAACGCAGGGCCTCCAATCAAACCCTGAAGGAACCTCTGAAGAAGAATCTGAAGGCACCCTCCTTGATGTCCTGTCACAGCGCTCACCCAGTCCCTCCGCCAGCGCAGAGACACACATCTCAGTTGGACCTAGATTTAACCTCAGGATCACAATCTGGTGAGCACATTACACTTTCTGATCCACATCAGGCAGCGGCAGAGATTTCCCAGGTCACCAGCCCTCGGTCGACAGCTGCAAGCCAGAAATTTGCCGAGTCCAAGTCAGGTGACGAGCCTCTGGACTCGGTCATGTCACAGTTGCTGGAGCTGCAAAGGCAAACTCAGGAACATCAAGAAGGGATGTCCGCTGCGCTCCTCAGGTTGCAAGGCACGATGGAGGAGTCCATCCGTCTTCAGGCTGAGGTGAGAGTCCGTCCGTCTTCAGGCTGAGGTGATAGTGCCGGCATGACAATGCACTAAGGTCAACACTGGTAGGGTGGCGGCCACCATGGAGACCTTGATCCAGGACTTCGCTCCTGCAGTGCTGCGCAGGATTGAACTCCATCGCTGATGTCCTAGTTGGCCTCCAACAGTATGTACGCAAGAGGGGTGCAGGGCAGCCTGATCTCACTCCAGCTACCCGTGCTCCTCAAGAAGCCAGGCAGGGGGCCTTGGGCACCCATAGGGATGAGAATCCGCAGGTGCACACTCCGGGGCCATCCACTCAGGTGACTCCAGGAGCAGCCGGCCCATCCGAATCCCTTCTTCCTGTCAGCTCCACAGCTTGAGGAGGGTGCCGCTGCCACACAGCAGGCTCCCGAAAGCAGGCCAGGTCTTCTAGGTTGCGGCCTTGCAGGTACGTCCATCAAGGTCATCACAGACAGGACGTAGCAGTCAGCAGGCTGCCTCCACCTCCGCTGTGGATGTTGGGAGAGCACCAGGGCGTAGCGGCAGGGCTAGGAAGGTGAAAAAGATGTAACTCTTTCGAGTTATCAACAGATCGCATGTAACTCTTTCGAGTACATTCACAGTTCTTGGTTTTCCGGGAGTGGGACATAAACCCACAACCTTCTGATTCAAAGGCGAGGGTGCTATGAACTGAGCCACAGCTGACACCTCGTGAAAAAAAAATGTATCTCTTGTAGAGTTAAAACAATTAACTAAATTAACAATAACAAGGGAGAAATCAAGCACAGTCCCTAATTCAGGTCAGCTGTAAAATCAAGGAAAAACTTTAAAGGAACCTTACAAACATCAAACCAAAATGTGATTAAAGGGGTCAACAAAACACCCCAGTCCCCGCGGTGCCCACCAGGCACGGAAGGCCTCGATGGTGCCGGCAGACACCACGTGCTCCCTCTCCAGGGACACCCGGTCGCGAACGTAGCCGCGGAAGAGGAACAAACAATCGGGCGGGACTCCCCCCTCGATCGCCCGCTGCCTGGACCTGTTAATGGCCAACCTGACCAAGCCCAGGAGCAGGTTCACGAGGAGGTCCTCCTCCTTCCCGACCCCCTTCCGCACCGGGTGTCCGTAGATCAGGTGCGTGGGACTGAAGTGCAAACAAAATAGTAACAAAAGGTTTTTTAAATAACTAAAAAGGGAGTGCAGCCTAAGACATCCTATATATGCATGGTCCACGGACTCCACAAGACCGCAAAAAGGGCAAGTGTCCTGGGAGTCCGTGAACCTAAACATCCTCCTATTGTAGGGGACTGCTGCATGCAACACCCTCCAACCCAGGTCCCCAGTAGAAAGAGAGAGAACACCTCCATAGAGGGCCTCCCATCGGGGGCCTCCGCCGCCGGACAACAACAAGGCACGCCAGGGCGTGTCTGGGCAGCGGACCAGGGCGAGAAAATGGAAGGTGTGCAGCGGCAGTCCGTACAGAAAACTCCTCCGCACCGTGCCAAATGGCACGGAGGGCATGTCCCCAAGGCGGCTCATATTATTGCGGGGCACCGGCACCCGAGGGAGGGTTCGGGGCTTGGGGCCAATGTGGAATTCCGTCCGAACAGGGGAACGTTCAGCTGGAAGACCACCGCGCACCTGGGCCACCTCGAGACCTAAAATGACATCGGGTCCGAGCACGACCGTCCTTAGGTCTTGGATGGCATCGGCTGCAACCTGGACACTCGCTGACGTGTGACGCGCCAACTCCTGCGGGAGCATCCAGCCCAGTCCTCCGCCACCCAGCACATCCCCGATCCTGGTCACCCCGGCAGCCACAGCCCTCCTCTCCGTCAGCCACTGAAAGGGACGGAGGGGCGGATTCCTGAGCAGCGGCTCTCTGACGATAGCCGCTACTCCTGACGGGGGAGAGCTGCGTCGCGAGGCGACCACGTTCCAGACTTTGATCAGGTCCTGGTAAAAGACGGGCAACGCCTGCAAGGAGCCACCGAGGCCCCTCTGCTCTATAAACAGGAGCTACACATCATAATTCAGGCCGTGCACCTGGCGGAAGAAATACGTCGCCAGGACACACCATCTCGGAGGAGGCTCGACGTAAAGGTATCGCTTCAGGGTCTGAAGACGGAAAGTTGCCACCTGTGTGCGTAGGCACACTAGCGCCTGACCACCCTCCCTAAGCGGGAGACTCAGAACCTCAGCAGCGACCCAGTGCAATCTTTTGTCCCAGAAGAAGTCAACTAACATTCTCTGGATTTTTGCGACAAAGTCCGGGGGAGGGGTCAAAGTGACCAGCTGATACCACAACATGGCGGCGATCAGCTGGTTTATGACCAGAACGCGACCCCGGTAAGACAGCACTCGGAGCAGTCCTGTCCAGCGCCGCAGGCGAGCGGTGGTGACTTTCGTCTCCAGTTCCTGCCAGTTCGCCTGCCAGGATTCCTCGGCAGGGCAGAGATGGACCCCCAGGTAGAGGATGCTGGTCCTGCTCCTGCTCCAGGTGAAAGGCCTGAGCTCCTCGGGTAGGGGATCCATCTGCCACGGGCCGACCAGGAGTCCAGAACATTTATCCCAGTTGATCCCGGCAGAAGAAGCCGCAGAGTAGACCTCCTGGCACTCGCGCATCCTCCGCAGGTCAGCCGGGTCACTAAACATAAGGAGCACATCATCGGCGTATGCCGAGAGGACCACCCTGATGCCCGGCCCACGCAGAACCAAACCCGACAAACTCCTCCGCAAGAGGCGCAGGAAAGGCTCCACGCAAATAGAAATCAGGTCATCTACGAATGATTTAGCACCAGGTTCCCCACGAACATGCTATGCGTTAACAGGAGAGAGGCGGCGCCCATCCGGCCGCACTCCAGCCCTGAATCAAGCATAAGATGTAACTCTTTCGAGTTATCAACAGACTGCATGTAACTCTTTCGAGTACATTCACAGTTCTTGGTTTCCGGGAGTGGGACATGAACCCACAACCTTCTGATTCAAAGGCGAGGGTGCTATGAACTGAGCCACAGCTGACACCTCAAAGATGTAACTCTTTCAAGTTATCAACAGATCGCATGTAACTCTTTCAAGTACATTCACAGTTCTTGGTTTCCGGGAGTGGGACATGAACCCACAACTCTCTGATTCAAAGGCGAGGGTGCTATGAACTGAGCCACAGCTGACACCTCTTAAGTAACTCTTTCGAGTACATTCACAGTTCTTGGTTTTCCGGGAGTGGGACATGAACCCACAACCTTCTGATTCAAAGGCGAGGGTGCTATGAACTGAGCCACAGCTGACACCTCGTGAAAAAAAAATGTAACTCTTTTGAGTCAAAACAATAAACTAAATTAACAATAACAAGGGAGAAATTAAGCACAGCCCCTAATTCAGGTCAGCTGTAAAACCAAGGACAAAGTTTAAAGGAAACTTACAAACATTAGACCAAAATGTGATTAAAGGGGTTTCGAGTTATCAACAGATCGCATGTAACTCTTTTGAGTACATTCACAGTTCTTGGTTTCCGGGAGTGGGACATGAACACACAACCTTCTGATTCAAAGGCGAGGGTGCTATGAACTGAGCCACAGCTGACACCTCGTGAAAAAAAAATGTAGCTGCACAGCCTGGCCATGGGTGTTAATCACTTGTGCATAATGCTCACTATTGTCAATAAACTCCCAAGAACGTCTCCCTGCCTGTGGCTCCTTGTTCTGATGAGCAGTGTTCTTGTCACTCAGATGTGAAGCCTTTCTGCACAAGATAAAGGCAGGTGTCTCAATCCTGGGCCTCTTCCCTGTGCTTTGTGCAGCCTTCAGACCAAACTGATGGTCTGGCCTCACACTCCTTGGACATATTACTGATGACTGCATTTCAACAGTGCTTGTCATTGCTGCCAGAATGTTGTGGGCAGGCATCACAGAGTTCCGTCATTCTCCTTTAAGTTGGGGTTGGCCCCCATCCCTTCAGCATCTGTGACCAGTGATGCTGTGCTCCTGAAGGGGTCAGGTGCTGAAGGCGAACAAAGGATCAGATGCTTTTAAAGTTTCATGATTGTGTCTCTATGATATGACCCTGATCGCAGAGCGCAAGTGAGCTGTCCTCGGCCAGGCAGGAGTCAGACATTCTCAGAGGCTGTGTAAAGATCTACGGAGTGTCCTTACTGCATGTCGACATCATCCTCCTGCAGTCGAGCGACTATTAGGGCCTCCTCTGCATGACAGGAGCATTATCACGAAAGTATGTGCACTGCCATAAGCCAGACTGGAGTCAAACATTCATAGATGCAATTTGAGAATCTATGGTGTCTCCTCGCTGCATGTCATCATCATCCTCCACAAATCTGGCAGCTATGAGGGCCTCTCGAGCGCGCCCGCCTTGTCTGGCCAGTGCAAGGGCCTCATCACTGTCATCACTGCCTTCGAGCACATCCTTACCCTCATCCCCATCAACGTCCTCCTCATTGGAGGAGGCCTCCAGCTCCTGCATCTCCTCCTCAGCCAGCCCCCCTCCCCACTGCAGCACCAAGTTGTAAAGGGTGGAACAGGCGACGATGATGCGTGACACCCTCTGTGGACTGTATTGCAGGGCTCCACCAGACCGGTCTAGGCACCAGAACCTCATTTTCAGCATCCCGATGGTTTGCTCCACCAAGTTGCGAGTTGCAGCATGAGCCTCCTTATACCTGCGGTCTGCTGCAGTCTGAGGCTGCCGCAAGGGTGTCATCAGCCACAGCCTCTGCCTTGTACCTGAGGAGCCAACCCTGCAGTTTCTGTGAATCGTGGAAGACATTAGGGATCTGTGACCAACTGAGAATGTAGGAGTCACAGACACTCCCTGGAAACCGTGCGCAGACCTGCAGGATGTGTTTGTGGTGGCCACACACCAGCTGCACATTCAGCGAATGGAATCCCTTGCTGTTGGCACAGTTGACCACTTGTTGTGATGGAGATCTGAGCACCACATGAGTGCAATCAATGAAACCCTGCACCTGTGGGAATCCCAAGATCTGGGCAATCCAATCGCTCTTTCATCCTGGTTCTCTTGGTCCTGGGCGAAATGCACAAAGTTGTGTGACCTCATGAAGATGGCATCTGTGACCTCATGGATGCAGTTGTGGGTCAAAACTTATGATATCCCACAGAGGTCACCTCTGGAGCTCCGAAAGGAGGCACTGGCATGGAAACTGAGCGCCGCAGTCATTTTCACGGCCAATGTCAGTGGATGCCCTCCATGTCCACAAATGCTGCACTAGCTGGCCAATGTGACCAACCAGTTCCTTAGACATGCGCAGTCTTTGGCAGCACTGGTTCTCGGTCATCTGCAGGAATGAAAGGTGGCGTCTATAGGCCCTGGGTCTAGCTAGGCGCTGACCAGTGATGGCTTGCTATGGCTTTCCAGTGGCGTGTGTGGGAGCCCCAGCCACCCCTTCTTCTAGAAGGTGCTGCTCCTCCCTCTGCCCAACCAGGCGCCTCAGTCGCTCTCTTCTCAGTCATCTTCACTCTCTGTATGCCAAAAGGCATACAGCTAGTTCACCAGGCTCCATGATCCTGATGTACTCCTCCTACAGGATGAAAGAACAGATGCATGGATTGGCATAGGTGCACTAAGAACCTCTCTTGGTTAAGTCTGAAAGCCCTTAACACATCCCACTTGGATGGGCAGAGATTAATGCGATGCATTGCTGCCTGAAACCCCACTCCACCTGACCGATTGGGAGCAGCTTTGCCCATTGGACTGCATGCTGTCCTCTCAGCTCAGGCGCAGGCATTCTCTTAACCTGCACTGCAAGGCTGCACTGTCAGCTTGAACCATGGGGGAGACTGGTCCAAACCAGGATGTTGACATTGCAAGGGGCTGTGAGCACCTCCACCATTGACTGCTACGTGGCCAGCTTTAGCAAGGGGATTGTACAACGTGCCCAGTTGTGCAACTGTTCTGTAGTCCACTAAAACGCTTATTAGTTTGCAGTCTGTGCCCGAGTCTGGAGCACTTAGTAGCACATTATGCCTCTGTGTTGCTTGAGTGGGCAGATAAGCTAGAGACCTGACTCCAATCATACCAAAGTGGCTGCTCCTGAACTGTCTCAGAGGAATGGTCACTTTATACAAGATGTCCCTAATCCGTGGCCGCTTCCCTCGCCCAGCCTCCCCTACCCTGCATGTATTTGTGCGCTACCATCAACCGCAGGGCAGCCTTTGCCCCACACCCCCAAAGTCACCTCAGTTGCAGGGCAGCCTATGCTTCCCCCAACACAAAATCACCTCAACTGCAGGGCAGACTTCCCCACCCCTCCTAAAGTCACCTCAACCCTCAACCGCTGGGCAGCCTTTGCCCCATCCTCAACACGCCTCAACCTTGAAGTCCAACATGCATACCTCACACACGCTCCGCAAAGGTACTGGGTACTCACCTCCAAGTTCCCCTCAAAGTGCAGCCCGCCAAGTGCACGCCTTTTATGTGCAGTTGTGAAACACATCGGCCTGCTTTCCCGCCAATGTGGGCGGATGATCCAGCGGGCAGAGGATGAGTCCGGCGGGCTAGCCTTACAATGATATGCTGATGTATTACAATGAGGTGCCCGACATCTGATGGATGGAAACACGGCCCGACATTGACGGGCTGAGCGGATGATCACAAATTGGTTTCACAGCGTCGTGAAACCAATTTGTGACCTTCTTGCCATATTGTTTGCTTATGCCACCGAACACACCCAACGCCAGCAGGCACGTACAATTGCGTCCACGGTTGCAAAGTGACCAAGGCTGGGAACTGAATATTGAAAGGTATTTGACATGTTGGAAGAACAGGGAGAAAGCTCGAGGAGGTGGGATAACACAGTAGTGAGAAATGATCTTGGTTTGGAAGATCAAGAAGTAGAATGAGTTTGGGTAGAGATAAGAAATAGCAAGGGAAAGAAGTTACTGGAGGGAGTTATCAGCCCTCTAACAGTAGTTACACTGTAGGACAGTATAAATCAAGAAATAATGGGGGCTTGTAAGAAAGGTATTGCAATAATTGTGGGCGATTTTAATAGATTGGACAAATCAAATTGACAGAGGGAGCCTTGAGCATGAGTTAATTAAACATAAGAACATAAGAAATAGGAGCAGGAGATGACCATTCAAGTCTGCTCCGCTGTTCAATATGACCACGAATAATCTTGGGCTTCAACCCCACTTCCCGCCCACTCCCCATATCCCTTGATTCCCTGAGACCAAAAATTTATATTTATATAGTAAAGTCCCACCGTTCACAACTTCCTCTTTTGCGAATTCACTGGTCTATGCAAAAGTCTTTGTACATCAGTTCACTCACTGTGGGCTCAAATGTTCACTTATCCACGGTTTTAAAAATAAAAAGTAGAAGCCATCCTTAGAAAATGGCAAAAAAAAGAAAAAGCACCTAAATAAAGTTTAAAAAAAGGGTGTCCCTGATGTATTTCCTGCAGTAGAAAGTGCGCAATGCCCGTGTGTCATCTGCCTTGTTTGCACGTCAGTGTTCCTTATTGCTGCGATTTAATTCCTGATCACGGTCCACCTCCACTCTCAAGTAAAGTTTTGTAAGTGTGACAAATATTACATTTTTCTTGTTTACTTGTTTTATTAAACAACTTCTCCAGTAAATTTCTCTTCAAATTTCTTTAAAACATAGTTTTTATAGATCCTTTATACATATAAAATTTCAGGTTGGCTGGGACCTACCTAATCGACTCCCATTGTAAAGTATGTTCATCGTTTGCAATTTCGCCGAGGTTTTGCAGCAACATAGCCCCCTGCCAATGGCGGTACTTTACTGTAATATAAAATATTATATCTTATAATGATAAATATATTGAATGGTGGCACATCCACAACCCTCCAGGGTAGAAAATTCCATAGGGCAGGGTTTTACGCGTTGGCGAGCGGGGTCGGGGCCCGCTCACCGACACATAAAATGACACACAGTGACTTTGGGGGGAACTCCCAACATCACCGTGCCCCATTTAAATTTTCAGGAAAGCAGGGGCACAGCGAAATCAGCTGCGCGCCCGCCAACCTGTCAATGGCCAATTGAGGCCATTGACAGAGTCAATTATGTAATTAAAGGACCTGCCCGTCCAACCTTAGGGTTGGTGGGCAGGCCAGGAGCCCCGGCGTGAACTAGAAAAAAGCATGAAACCTCATCCACGGGCAGGATAAGGTTTCATGCAGCTTTTAAAAAATTTTAATAAAGTTTTTTTGAAAATTATGGACATGTCCCAACTCATATGACATTGTCACATGAGGGGACATGTTAGGGAAATTTTTTTTTTCTATTTTAAGGTTTTTGACATTTACAGCTGATCTCCCTGAGGCTGCACTTAGCCTCAGGGAGATGAGTGTGCTCTTTTGTGCGCATGCGCAAAAGACCGCACTCTCGATTTTGGGACTCCCCCCCCCCGGCCGCCCACACAGGAAGCTTCCCTGCGGACGTCACGCTGGGCGGGCCTTAATTGGCCCACCCATATAAAATGGCGCCGCGCCTCCGATCAGGGGCGCCGATCGGAAGCACGCCTGTGCACAGCCCTTCAACTTCCCCCACGACGGGGGGGAAATTCAGCCCATGGATTCAAAATTGTTTGTGTAGAAATTTCTTCTCATCTTAGTCCTAAATGATCAGCCTTTATCCTGAGCCTGTGCCTCCTTGTTATAAATTCCCCTGCCTGGGGAAATAACATCTCAGTACGCTGTTAAACCCATTCATAATCTTAAATGTTTCAATGAAATCACCTCTCACCCTGTTAAACTCCAGACAATATTGACGCAAATATAGGCCCAATTTACTAAGCCTCTCATCATAGTACCACCTTCTCATTCCAGGAACCAATCTAGTAAACCTTCACTGTACTGTCTCCAATGCAAATATATCCTTCCTTAACTATGGAGATCAAAATTGCACAGAGTATTTCAGGTGTGACCTCATCAAAGCACTGTACAATTGTAACTCTTTCGAGTTATCAACAGATCGCATGTAACTCTTCCGAGTACATTCACAGTTCTGGGTTTCCGGGAGTGGGATATGAACCCACAACCCTCTGATTCAAAGGCGAGGGTGCTATGAACTGAGCCACAGCTGACACCTAGCATGGCTTATTTATTCTTGTACTCTAATCCCCTTGCAATAAAGCCCAAATGTCATTTGCTTTCCTGACTGCTTGCTGTACCTGCATGCTAAATTTCTGTGTTCCTTGTATGAGTACACCCTAGTTTCTCTAAACATCTACATTTACAAGTTTCACACCTTATAAAAATATTTTGCTTTTCTAATCTTATAAGCAAACCTTACACTTCCCTACATTATACTCCATCTGCCAACTTGTTGCCCATTCACTTAACCTGTCTATATTTCTTTTTAGCCTCTTTCTGTCCTCCTCATGGCTTGCATTCCCACAAAGCTTTGTATCATCAGCAAACTTAGATACATTACTCTCTGTCTCTTTGCCTGGGTTATTAATTTAGATTAGAAACAGCTGAGGCCCCAGCACTGATCCTTGCAGCACTCTACTAATCTACTAAGGCCAACTTGAACATGCTCCATTTATCCCTACTCACTGCTTCCTATCCTTTAATCAATCCTCCATCCATGCTAATATATCATCCCCAACACCATGAGCCATTATCTTGTGTATAAATCTTTTATATGACACCTTATCAAATACTTTTTTGAAATCCAAGTATATTACAACTACTGGTTCCCCTTTAAGTACTCTACTAGGCACATCCTCAAAAAACTCTAATAAATTTGTCAGTTTCACTTTCGTAATGTTATGTTGACTCGTTCTAATAACACTGTTTTTCTAAGTGCATTTTGACTTCTTTAATAATGGATTCCAGTACTTTTCTTTCTTGAATAGCAATGTTATGTTTGCTAATTTCTAATCTGATGGGACCATTCCAGAATCTAGGAAATTTTGGAAAATCATAGCCATCATACTATAATCACTATTTCCCAGTCGATCTTTTACCATGACATTAGTAATTAACTCTACCTCATTGCACAATATTAGATATAAAATAATTTTATCCCTAGTTCCTTCCACAACATATTGCTCCAGGAAGCTGTCATGTAAGCATTTTACAAACTCATATTCCAGATCAACTTTGCCAATTTGATTGGTTTGGCTTATATGAAAATTAAAGTGGCCCATAATTACAAAGTACCTTTGTTATAAGCCCCAAGAATTTATTGTTTAATGCTCTATCCAACAATATAACTGCTGTTAATGGGCCTATAAACTATTCCCATCAGAATTTTCTGGCATTTGCTTTTCCTAATTTGCACCCATACTGATTCTACTCCCTGATTTTCTGAGGCAAGGGCTTTCATCGTTAATGTTCTTATGTTATCCTTTATTATCAGGGCTACCCCTCCTTTTTCTAATCTGTCTGTCTTTTTGAAATGCTGTGTAGCCTGGAATATGTCTTTCCCAAACTTGGTCCCCTTGTAACCATGTCTTTGTAATGGTGATTAGATCTAAACCATATATCTGTTTGTGTCACTACTTCAGAACAGTTTCTTAAAATATGTTCTGGACCCAACCAGAGAACAGGCTATTTTAGCCTGAGGAGTGCTCAAATGGAGCAGGCAAGTATTGGTTAGGCCAAATGCTCTATTTGCTTGCCGTATATCCTATATAACCCCTTATTTTAAAAAAGTGATCATGAAACCCATATAAGGGATACTTTTGAACCTGTTGTTATTTAAAAACCAGAAGACAACACAGCAAGTCAGATGGAAAAGAGAATGAGTACAACAGAAACTCTCGATTTTAAAGAAGTAGATTTTAAGGTGACGAGGTAAGCTTTGGAAACTGGATGAGAAAAGCATGGAATGAAAATGCCCAAGTTTAGGTCGGCTGGGGTTGTTCTCCTTGGAACAAAGGTTGTGGAGGGGAGATTTGATTGAGATGTACAAAATTGTGAGGGCCTGGATACAGTGGATGGGAAGGGCATATTTACCTTGGCAGAGAGATCAGTGCCTCGGGAGCATAACTTTAAAGTGATAGAAAGATTAAAGGAGAGATGAGGAATTTTTTCACCCAGAGGGGTGTGGGAGTCTGGAACTCACTGCCTGAAAGGGTAGTAGTGAAACACTCAATCCATTTAAAAGGTGTCTGGATATGTACCTCAAGTGCTGTAACCTGCAG